>NC_041387.1:477197600-477249960 GCF_002162155.2 Triticum dicoccoides
TCCTTTGCCTTGGTGGGGGCAATAGGAACGAAATAAGAAGCACAAGCAGGGTCAGCAGCACCGCGAGCTTGAGAGAAACCGTGGGTGTCGGCTGAGCCCTTGGCGGTGGCTCTGCCAGACGCGCCTCGGGGTTTGGCGGCAGCTGATACGGCTCCAACGTATCTACTTTTCCAAACTCTTTTGCCCTTGTTTTGGACTCTAATTTGCATGATTTGAATGGAACTAACCCGGCTGACGCTGTCTTCACCGGATTTGCCATGGTGTTATTTTTGTGCAGAAATAAAAGTTCTCGGAATGACCTGAAACTTCACGAAGATAACTTTTGGAATAAATAAAAAATATTGGTGAAAGAATCAACCAAAGGGGGCCCACACCCTCACCACAAGGACGGAGGGCGCGCCCTACCCCCCGGGCATGCCCCCCTATCTTGTGGGCCCCCTAGACCTCCATCGACCTCAACTCCAACTCCATATATTCACGCTCGGGGAGAAAAAAATTAGAGAGAAGGATTCATCGCGTTTTACGATACGGAGCCGCCGCCAAGCCCTGTTCTTCCTCAGGAGGGCAGATCTGGAGTCCGTTCGGGGCTCCGGAGAGGAGAATATGTGGCCATCATCATCAACAACCATCCTCCATCACCAATTTCATGATGCTCACCTCCGTGCGTGAGTAATTCAATCGTAGGCTTGTTGGACAGTGATGGGTTGGATGATATTTACCATGTAATCGAAATTTTTGTTAGGGTTTGATCCCTAGTAGACATTACGTTCTAAGGTTGATGTTGCTATGACTCTGCAATGCTTAATGCTTGTCATTAGGGCCCGAGTGCCATGATTTCAGTTATGAACCTATTATGTTTTCATGAATATATGTGAGTTCCTGATCCTATCTTGCAAGTTATAGTCACCTACGACGTGTTCTGATCCGGCAACCCCAGAGTGACAATAGTCTGGACACTTCCCATTGATGACCATAGTTTGAGGAGTTCATGTATTCACTAAGTGCTAATGATTTGGTCCGTTACTCTATTAAAAGGAAGCCTTAATATCCTTAGTTTCCAATAGGACCCCGCTGCCACGGGAGGGTAGGACAAAAGATGGCATGCAAGTTCTTTTCCATAAGCATGTGTAACTATATTCGGAATACATGCTACATTATATTGATGAATTGGAGCTAGTTCTGTGTCACCCTATGTTATAATTGTTACATGACGAATGCCATCCAACATAAGTATCCATCATTGATCCATTGCCTATGAGCTCGTTTCATATTGGTCTTTGCTTAGTTACTTTTCCGTTGCCACTATTACGATTGCTACAAAACTGCTACTATTACTTCTGCCACCGTTATCGTTACTTCCATACTACTTTGCTACTAAATACTTTGCTGCAGATATTAAGTCTTTCATGTGTGGTTGAATTGACAACTCAGCTGCTAATACTTGAGAATATTCTTTGGCTCCCCTTCGGATCGATAAATTTGGGTTGAATACTCTACCCTCAAAAACTGTTGCGATCCCCTATACTTGTGGGTTATCAAGACCTTTTTCTGGTGCCGTTGCCGGGGAGCATAGCTCTATTCTCTCAGTCACTTGGTATTTATATCTGTTGATCACTATGAGGAATCTGAAAGACAACAAAACCAAGATCTATCCCCTCAACTACGAGGGGAGGTAAGGAACTGCCATCTAGCTCTGCACTTGATTCACCTTCTGTTTTGAGTAAACTTGCAACACCTACACCTACTGTTGATTCTAATATGTCGCATGTTATTGATGATGCCACTTCTGCTATGCATGATGCTTATGATGATACTACTTCTCTACTTGATAATATTGTGCCACTAGGTGAATTTCTTGATGAACAACTTGCTAGGGTTGGAGAAAATGAAATTACTGAAACTGATGATTATGATTCTCCCCCTAGATATGAATTGCCTGTTGTACCTAAGGGTTATATTATGGATGAAGAAACTGCTAGAGACTTCTTCGCTTGCAATGATAGAGATGATCTTAAGAAACTGTTAGCTAAGTTGAAAGAAAAGTCTTTGAATGCTAGAATGCAATATGATCCTGCGTTTGCTACTTCACCTATCTGTGTTACTAATAAGGATTATGAATTCGTTGTCGATCCTAAGTTAATTACTTTGGTTGAATCCGATCCTTTCCATGGCTATGAATCTGAAACTACTATGGCACATCTTACTAAACTGAATGATATAGCCACCCTATTTGCTCATGCGGAAAAAATTCACTATTACTATATTCTTAAGTTGTTTCCTTTCTCATTAAAGGGTGATGCTAAGATATGGTTTAATTCTCTTGCTCCTGGTTGTGTGTGCAGTCCCCAGGATATGATTTACTACTTCTCTGCAAAATATTTTCCTGCTCATAAGAAACAAGCTGCCTTAAGGGAAATATTTAACTTTGTGCAAATTGAAGAAGAGAGTCTCCCACAAGCTTGGGGGAGGCTTCTCCAATCACTTAATGCTTTGCCTGATCATCCTCTCAAGAAAAATGAAATACTTGATATCTTTTATAATGGACTAATCGATGCTTCTAGGGACCACCTAGATAGTTGTGTTGGTTGTGTTTTCAGGGAATGAACTGTTGAGCAAGCTGAATTGCTATTGAATAATATATTAGGTAACGATAATGATTGGACACTTCCTGAAGCAACTCCTAATCCAACTCCAAAGAAAAGAGGTATTATATTTCTCAATCCTGAAGATATGCAAGAGGCAAATAAATATATGAAAGAAAAAGGTATTAAAGCTGAAAATGTTAAGAATTTACCGCCTATTGAAAAAATACATGGTCTTGATAACCCGACACAGGTAGTAAAGGTAAATTCTCTCTATAGATTTGATGAAAGTGATATTCCTCATAATGAGTCTGCTAGAAAATGCTTGGATGAGTTTGATAATTTTATTGTTAAACAAGAAAACTTCAATGCTTATGTTGGTAGACAATTGAAATGTAACGCTTATATGGCTGAACACTTGAGTGATTATATGTCTAGAGTTAAAAGTGATCTTAAGATTATTAGTAAACATGCTTGCATGGTTACGACTCAAGTAGAACAAGTACTTAAGGCACATGATGATTTGCTCAATGAGTTGAATAGTAAGAATAAGGCGGCTGCTATGCGTCAACCAGATCATTTCTTATAAAATCATCCGGCTAGCCAACCGTCGGATTCAGCTGATCAGGACTGCTTTATCCCTCTGCTAAGTTGACCATACCAATTCTCCATCCCATCTGCATGTCATCTTTCTGCAGCGCCTTGGCAAAGGCAGTGTGTGTTTGCAAAGCAGAATCCCAGTCCCACGCGCTCGGTGACCATCCGTAGCTCCGGCGACTGTACCAGCTAGCCATGTCGTATCACCCGCTTGTGGCAGCCGCAATAGACAGGTTGCCGCAGCGGAGTAGCCGGTTTGCTTGTAGCAAAACATCGACGAGCTCGTCGACTGTGCATGCTGCATCGCATAAACACACTCGTCGACAAGGACTGCACTGAAGTGCAAGCATCCCCTTTGTAGCATCACGAGCACAGCATCGTAGCACCGATAGCTACAGGCAAGCTCTGCTTCGGAGGACCTGTTCCATTCTGCAGCTTCACGGCCGCAGCATCGCAGCTCCGGCAGCGTCCACGAGCGATGCATTGTAGCAACGCAACCGTCGAGAAGCTCTGCATCAAAGCGTCGGTCCCTCTCCGCGGCTTCACGGCTGCTGCATTGGAGCACATGTTCCACTCTGCAGCGTCACGGCTACCGCATCATAGCTCCGGCAGAATCGACAAGTGTTGCATTGCAGGCTTGCAGCAACATAACAGCTGGGAAGCTTTGCATCGAAGCACAGGTACCTCTCTGCGGCGTCGCGGCCGTTGCATAGCAACTCCAGCAGCGATGATGAGCAATGCGTTGCATGCAGCATCGATAGCACCGGCAAGCGCTCCATTGGAGTAGATGTTCCTCTCTATAGCGTGGTGACTGCTGCATTGCAGCATCACCCCCATGCGGCTTGCAGAACCGACGAGTGGAGCATGGCACTACCGACAGTCATCGTCGCCTCGTCGGGTGCTGCATCGAAGCACCGGTGGCTCTATGCAGCATCATGAGTGCTTCGCGTCACCAATGTGTGTTGAGTTGTAAAACAACCATGGGCTTTGTAGCGTTGACTGGAGTAGTGCAGGCTTGGGCCACACCGCTCATGGAGGAAAAGAAACATGAGAGGAGCAGCGAGAGGTTAGAGAACAAAGGGGATCACGTTTTCTTTGGGGAAGAAAGAATGGATGAGCGGCTCACGTTATTGTGTGGAAGAGATATGGAAAGGTTGGGGCGGTTCACATGGGGCCCATAAGATGGCGTGTCATGCTTAAAGACCGGTTGACACTGCACGAACTGGGAACAAGCATCGCACGATCCAACTTGATCTCATGGCTCGGGACGCGGCTTACGCCATGCAAAGATCAGTCGGATGAAAACAATAGTTTTCCTAAGAATAATGATAATGTTGTGAGAATTATGACTAGAGGTGGTAAAATGACCTAGGAACCTTTGTATCCTGAGGGCCATCCTAAGAGAGTTGAGCAAGATTCTCATAGAATTAATAATGATGCACCTAGTCCTACTAATAAAAATAAAAAAGAATACTGATAGGACTTTGCATGCTTCTAGTGAACATGTTATTGACACACCTGAGAATCCCAATGATATTTCTATTCCTAATGCTTAGACAAAATCTGGTGATGAACATGAACCTAGTGAAAATGTTAATGATGATGTTCATGGTGGTGCTCAACCTAGTAATGATAATGATGTAGAGATTGAACCTGTTGTTGATCTTGATAACCCACAATCAAAGAATCAACATTATGATAAGAGAGACTTCATTGCTAGGAAGCACAGTAAAGAAAGAGAACCATGGGTTCACAAACCCTTGCCTTTTCCTCCTAAACCATCCAAGAAAAAGGATGATGAGGATTTTGAGTGCTTTGCTGAAATGATTAGACCTATCTTTCTGCGTATGCGTTCGACTGATATGCTTAAAATGCCTCCTTATGCTAAGTATATGAAAGATATTGTCACTAATAACAGAAAGATATTGGAAGCTGAAATTTCCACCATGCTTGCTAATTATACTTTTAAGGGTGGAATACCACAGAAACTAGGAGACCTAGGAGTACCAACTATACCATGCTCTATTAAAAGAAATTATGTTAAAACCGCTTTATGTGATCTTGGAGCCGGTGTTAGTGTTATGCCTTTCTCTTTATATCGTAGACTTTATTTGAATAAGTTGACACCTACTGAAATCTCTTTTCAAATGGTTGGTAAATCAACTACTATACCCATTGGTATTTGTGAGGATGTGCTTGTCGTGGTTGCAAATGTTACTATCTTAATGGACTTTGGTATTCTTGATATTCCCGAGGACGACAGTATGTCGATCATCCTGGGTAGACCCTTTTTAAGTACTGCAGGTGTTGTTATTGTTTGCAACAAAGGCAATCATGTTTTAAGTTAATGGTAATGAGCATATGGTACACCTTCCGAAGAAACAACCTCAAGTTCATAGTATCAATTCTGTTGGAAAAATCTCAACTATTACCATTGGAGGTTTTGAATCCCCCCTTCCTACTATCAAAAAGAAATATGATATTCTTATTGTTGGGGACATGCATATCCCCATTGAGGTAACCTAGTGTTATTCGAAAATTCTCAGGTTTCATGTCATCCGAAAGAACTTTGTTAATAAGACTTGATCAACCTTGTTAATGGATTCCTTTTGATGAGCATGAGATGGATGAATTAAGAAAGCACAACTTTTTGTACCCACCTTTTACTTTATGTTATTTAGATTAAATAAAGCAAAAAATAGTATTTTCTGTCTGTTTTCTGAATTATCCATGCAATAAAAAAATACCCCAAAATAAAAGTTCTCCAAATGCCCTGAAAATTTAGTATGATTTTTTAAAGAATATTTGAGTGGCATTGAGAACACACCAGGGGGATGCACCAGTGAGCCACAAGGATGGAGGGCGCGCCCCCTGTCTTGTGGGATCCATGTGGGTCCCCTCCACTTATTCCAGCACCCATCCACTTCATCTTCCTCCAGAAAAAATCATCCCGTAGCTCAAACCCGTGTTCTTGCTCATTTTGCTGTCATTTTCGATCTCCTTGCTCAAAGCTACATTCACAAAACTACTTTGGGGGATTGTTCTTCGGTATGTGACTCCTCCAATGGTCAAATTAGTTTTTGTTCTAGTGCTTTATTTATTGCAAATTTTTGCTACGGTGGTGACCCTATTCTTGAGCTTGCATGTCCAATTTATATGGTCCAAAGTGGTTTTCATGCATGATATAGCCTCTAGGCACTCGCGGGAGTGGTTGCTATCAATTTTATTGAGTTTGGTTCACTTTTATTTTGAGTCACTAAAAATTTCAGAAATTTTTCAGAGGAAGAAAAATGTTTAGGAAAATATACCAAGGTGGTTCTTCGAGGAAGCAAGCACCGAGGCTCGCGATATGTGAGCCGGACCTTGAACCACCAAGGGAAGCTCAAGTGCGGCCTTGTGAAAGGCCATCGGATGAATTTATGGTCCATGCAGGTTTTAAGGATGAATTTGATGCGTATGTATGTAATGCTAATTTTGAGGACTTCGTATCAGATAAGTGCCGACGGTACTATTACCTCACCGATTCCTTTATGTGGAGGTTTGAATTTTCATCTAGGCGCAATACCCATAATGTTTTATTTGATCTTTATGATTAATCATATGCCATGGACCTTGAAGATTTTAATATTGCTTGTAAGATCCCACAGTGGGGCGTTCTAAGTGAGCCTTAGTGATGACCCACAAGTATATGGGATCAATTGTAGCCTTTTCGATAAGTAAGAGTGTTGAACCCAACAAGGAGCAGAAGGAAATGACAAGTGGTTTTCAGCAAGGTAATGTCTGCAAGTGCTGAAATTGTAACGAGCAAGTAACGGTAGTAGTAACAAAAATGCAGCAAGGTAGCCCAATCCTTTTGAGGCAAAGGACAGGCCAAAGCAGTCTCCTATGGAAGCAAAGTGTTCTTGAGGGTACATGGGAATTTCATCTAGTCACTTTCATCATGTTGGATCGATTCGTGTTTGCTACTTTCATAATTTGGTATGTGTGTGGACCGGTGCTTAGGTGTTATTCTTACTTGAACAAACCTCCTACTTATGATTAACCCCCTCGCAAGCACCCGCAACTACGAGAAAAGCATTAAGAATAAATTCTAACCATAGCATTAAAATTTTGGATCCAATCGGTCCCTTACGGACTAGCGCATAAACTAGGGTTTAAGCTTCTGCCACTCTCGCAACCCATCATCTAATAACTAGTCCACAATGCATTCCCTTAGGCCCAAATATGGTGAAGTGTCATGTAGTCGACGTTCACATGACACCACCAAGGGAATCACAACATACATATCATCAAAATATCAAACACATATCAAGTTCACATGATTACTTGCAACATGATTTCTCCCGTGACCTCAAGAACAAAAGTAATTACTCACAAATGATAATCATGCTCAAGATCAGAGGGGTATTAAATAGCATAATGGATCTGAACATATAATCTTCCACCAAGTAAACCATATAGTAATCAACTACAAGATGTAATTAACACTACTAGTCACCCACAAGCACTAATCTATAGTCCGATACAAAGATTGAACACAAGAGATGAACTAGGGTTTGAGAGGAGATGGTGTTGTTGAAGATGTTGATGGATATTGCCCTCCCCAAGATGATAGAGTTGTTGGTGATGATGATGACGATGATTTCCCCCTCTGGGAGGGAAATTCCCCCGGTGGAATCGCTCTGCCGGAGGGCAAAAGTTCTCCTGCCCAAGTTTCGCCTCGAGACTGCGGTGCTTCATCCCGAAATTCCTCTCCTTTATTTTTCTAGGTCAAAATGACTTATATATAAGAAGAGGGGCGCCGAGATAGGTCGAGGGGAGCACAACCCACCAGGGCGCGCCGGGGCTCCCTAGCACGCCCAGGTGGGTTGTGCCCACCTGGCGTGCCCCCTCTGGTACTTATTTGCTCCAATAGTTCTCATTTATTCCATAAAAAATCCTCGTGAAGTTTCAGCTCATTTGCAGTTGTGCAGAATAGGTAGCTTGACGTAGCTCTTTCAAGTCCAGATTTCCAGCTGTCGGAATTCTCCCTCTTTGTGTGAATCTTGCATATTATGAGAGAAAAGGCATTAGAATTACTCCAAAAAGCATTATTATGCAATAAAACAACATAAATAACAATAGGTAAACATGATGCAAAATGGATGTATTACTCACAAATCTGAATATAATGATTTCCTTACAGGCATCACTGTGGGAGAAACTAGAAATATCACACAAGCTACCATAGGGAGCATTCACTTTCCTGTCATACATCACTTTGATCTCTTTATAGGTAGATGCATTAACGGTAAGCATGGGCATAGCCACCTTTGCGTCCTAGATCTTAGTGTCCTCAAATGTGCGATGTTGGGTGATAAGCGATATAACTTGGGGGCCATTATTCCAAGGAGGTCACATCTTAATGCTAAAGATGGAGATTTATTTGGTGTATCTATAGGTGAGAATGACATTGAGTTGCCACCTAATTTTCTAGATTATAATGTTATGGTACATTACTAGTTTCTTGAGAGGAACAACTAGTCCCTCCAGTACCGACTAATCTTTGACAGACGGCGTGCTGTCCATATTACCCTTCCTGCTCCTGCCTTCTTTAACTTTCAGGAAAATGGGAGATATTTTATAACTAGAGAGGAGGCAAACAAGTATGAGAGAATAGTGGAGGCCGCTCACCTCCAGGAAGAAGCTCGCTAGGAAGTAGCTGCCGCAGCATAGTACGACCCCAACTATGATGTCAGATATCATCCGGGCCCATTGAGGGAGTCCTGAATAAGGGGGTATCCGAACAGCCGGACTATATGCTTTGGCCGGACTGTTGGACTATGAAGATACAAGATTGAAGACTTCGTCCCGTGTCCGGATGGGGTTCTCCTTTGCATGGAAGGCAAGGTTGGCGATCCGGATAATAGATCTCCTTCTCTGTAACTGACTCTGTGTAACCCTAGCCCCCTCCGGTGTCTATATAAACCGGAGGGTTTAGTCCGTAGGACAGAAGACAATCATAATCATAGGCTAGCTCCTAGGGTTTAGCCTCTACGATCTCATGGTAGATCAACTATTGTAATACTCATATCATCAAGATCAATCAAGCAGGAAGTAGGGTATTACCTCCATCGAGAGGTCCCGAACCTGGGTAAACATCGTGTCCCCAGTCTCCTGTTACCATTAGCCTTAGACGCACAGTTCGGGACCCCTTACCCGAGATCCGTCGGTTTTGACACCAAAATTGGTGCTTTCATTGAGAGTTCCTCTGTGTCGTTGCTATAAGGCTTGATGGCTCCCCCAACCTTCAACGACGCCGTCCTGGGTGAGACTTTTCTCCCCGAACGGATTTTCGTGTTCGGCGGCTTCGCACTGCGGGCCAACTCGCTTGGCCATCTGGAGTAGATCAACATCTACGCCCCTGGCCATCAGGTCAGGTTTGGAAACCTAAACTACACCACCGACATCCATGGAGACTTGATCTTCAACGGATTCGGGCCCGCGTCAGGAGCGCCGAACGATCACGACGTGCATGGCTTAGATCTGCCGTCGGACAGTATTTGGAATATCGCGCCTGCTACGGCTCCGGACTTCGATCTAGAGCAGATCATACCTTCCGAGGACGGGTGGATGGACCCCGCCCTGGAGGCCGTACACTCATCGGTGTTGGAGCTGAACATAGACTCCACTCCTAAGGAAATATGTATCTTCGGACCCCCGGACTTGTCCCCGGCCGTAGGTTCCGGACCGCGCACACCCGGGCCTATCGATTCCAACTGGGCCCTAGTAATGGAGTTCACCGCCGCGGATATCATGCAGCACTCCCCTTTTGGCGATGTGCTAAATTCATTAAGGTCTCTCTCTTTGTTAGAAGACTCTTGGCCGAACTATGTCCGGCCCGAGTGGGGTACGGATGAGGAAGAAAATCGCTTCCCACCCACCACCCACTTCATAGCCACTGTCGATGACCTAACAGACATGCTTAATTTCGACTCCGACGACATCGACGGTATGGACGTCGATACAGGGGACAATCTGGAACCACCGCCCACGGGGCGCTGGACCGCCACTTCATCATATGACATCTACATGGTGGACACGCCTAAGGAGGACAATAGTGACAAAAAGGACACAACGAAGGATAACCCCCCCAGACAAAAGCAAAAACGATGGCGCAGGCGCCGCTCTAAGTCCAGTCACAGTAAAAATAGCGATAACAACGCAAAAAAGGCCAACACTCCGGTCGACTACGAAGGCAACAATGACCAGGAGGAACCAGCGATGGAGCAGGATAAGCCAGGTCACGCCGAACATAGCCTAGAGAACACGCCCGACCACAGCAATCCCGAGGGCCGAACTCATCACACTGCCTACAAAGAGGAGTACATGCCGGTTGACCATGCATTCGTCATCCCGGAAAATCGTTTAGAACAAGATAACCTCCGCAGAAGGCTTATTGCCACAGCGAGAAGCTTAAAGAAGCAGAAGCAAAGGCTTAACGCCGCGCGGGACACGCTCAACCGAAGATGGAAGAAAGTGCTAGACACTGAAGAAAAATACGGCAATGATCGCCAAACAATAGAGCTACCCAAAGCGTAAGCTACTGCCCGAATTTGACAATGAAGCCTTAGAGCCTATTCCGACAAAGAATACCACAGCCGATCAACCGGACCGACCACCTCATGGCCGTGATAGAGCAGCCACCGGTGCCACACACAAGTCAGACCATGATTTATGTGAGCTCTTGGACAAAAAGGCTGGTGCGAACAGGTCCATTTACGGATCTACAGGACGAGTTCCGGCACAAGACTACGGTCACCAAAATTATAATGATCAAATACCAGCCCGGAATCAAACCCGGATACAACAACCATTGATAGCACGCCATAACATATCCAGGTACAAAGGGGATGCACACCCCCTGTGTTTCACCGACGAGGTGCTGGATCACGAATTTCCGCAGGGATTCAAACCCGTGAACATAGAGGCATACGACGGAACGACAGACCCTGGGGTCTGGATTGAGGATTTTATCCTTCACATACACATGGCTCGAGGGGACAATCTCCACGCCATCAAATACCTCCCCCTCAAGTTGAAAGGGCCAGCTCGGCACTAGTTGAAAAGCCTCCCCAAAAATTCAATTGGAAGTTGGGAGGAACTTGAGGACGCTTTCAGGGCCAATTTCCAAGGGACATATGTCCGACCTCCGGATGCAGACGATTTAAGTCACATAATACAACAGCCCGGAGAGTCAGCCCGTAAGCTTTGGAATAGATTTCTCACTAAGAATAATCGAATCATCGACTGTTGGGATGCTGAAGCCCTAGCGGCCTTCAAGCATAGTATCCGGGACGAGTGGCTTGCCAGACACCTCGGCCAAGAAAAGCCAAGGACGATGGCAGCCTTAACAAGCCTTATGACCCGCATTTGTGCGGGCGAGAACAGTTGGTTGGCCCATAGAGGCACCAGCGACCCAGGCACATCCGAAATTTGAGATGGCAATGGGAAGCCACGACGCAACAAGAATAAGCATCGGAGCAATGAAGATAGTCCGATGGCGGTCAATGCTGGATTCAAGGGATGGTGACCCGGTCAGAGAAAGAGGCCATTTAAAGGCAAAAAAGAAGGACCGTCCGGCCTAAATAAAGTCCTGGATAAACTGTGCCAAATCCATGGCACCCCGGAAAAACCTGCAAATCATACTCATAGAGAATGTTGGGTCTTCAAGCAGGCCGGCAAGTTAAACACCGAACACAAGGGAAGGGAAACACCAAGCGAAGATGAGGATGAGCCTCGCTAGCCGAACACTGGGGGACAGAAAAAATTCCCACCAGAAGTTAAAATAGTAAACATGGTCCACGTAACCCACATGGAGTCCGTTGCCCCCAAGTCCAACTCGTGGGAGGCCTGCCCGATCACTTTTGATCACATGGACCACCCGGCCAGTATCCGGCACGGAGAATCGGCTACCTTGGTGCTCGACCCAATAATTGATGGATACCATCTCACTCGAGTCCTAATGGACGGCGGCAGTAGTATTAATCTGATATATCAGGACACTGTCCGCAAGATGGGGATAGACCCATCCAGAATAAGCCAGAGTAACACCACCTTTAACGGAGTGATACTAGGCGTTGAGGCCCGCTGCCGGGGCTCCCTCGTATTAGAAGTGACATTCGGTTCTCCCGACAACTTTAGAAGCGAGGAATTACTCTTTGATATCGCTCCCTTCAGCAGCGGTTATCATGCATTACTCGGAAGAATGGCCTTTGCTTGCTTTAACGCAATACCGAACTATGCCTTCCTTAAACTTAAGATGCCCGGTCCACGTGGCGTCATAACGGTTAGTGGAAACACAGGGCAGTATGCGGCAGCTCCTGCAGCCGGACACTAAGCGGCCTCTCCTACCAGAACGCATGATAGGTTGTTAAGACCATAGACACGACTAGACGAGTCCGGTGCACCACCATTAACAACAGCCCGGATAAACCCTGGCTGGGTGCTATACATATATCCCCATAAATGGTATTAGGGGCTGTCAACACATAATACAGCCCACAATTCGTCTTGCCTTATCAATAGGCCAACATCTCATATTTCTAATATCCATTGAGAATAACCAACTTCCCGCACGCTTACTCCTCTATATGAGTTTTCGTTTTTACAGACACCATTTGTGCGACACCCTTCCAAGATACGGCACAACAAAGACAAAGGAGCAGACGTGCAGCAGGGCCCCGCTCAAAGGTTTCTCTTTAGATTAAGCCCCTATGTAAACCTTCTTTACTGTCTTTTGTTGCTTGACATCCCATGGGTATTCCATACACCCACAAGGGATATTGGCGTTATAGGCTTTTCGCCACGACAGATCAATGCACGTACCTGGAAATACAGGGTCAAGGGCGTTACTCAACCCAGTATATATTATAAAGTCCGAATACCCTCGGGAGTATTCGGCGTCGCGAGTTTGGCCTTATATGCATCAGCTCTGAATCATGTCTTTGCTCAAATGTTGGGTTAGCCCGGCTCCTGGGTTTGCTGCCTTACGTTCCGTTCCATCGGCTAAGGTGGCCAAAGGAGAACTACTGCGATTGTGTGGTTATTTCGGATGAGCACCTCAGTAGAGAAAGTCGAAAACTGATTGTCATGATACAGCGAGAGAATGGTCAACCACTCGAGGACTCATCGGAATCTATAGGATTCCTCCGCATCAACGAAGGACCGGTTTCCCGGTCAAGTACGTACGCGCACCATATCCGGATGCACGCAGAAGTACCAGGGGCTACATAGTAGCCCCACCTTTCAACTCCTATGGCTAAGTGAAAGTGTTACAGCTATATAGTCCGGTTGCCTGGTTTGACGTGCGATCACCTCCTTAATGGACCAAGACGTTGGATCAAGTGTGTTTACGCATATTTTTTTTGAACACCCCCTCATAATATGCGTGGGGGCTAAAGCCAATGACTGCTAACTTTCATGTTATATGCATACATAAACGGCCACACAGGAGACATTATAATACTTTCAGGCAAAAGTTTAAAAACAGCCTCTATAATTAACACATAATTGTTTGTAATCAATAGACTTGTCATTCAAACATGATATTCTTCGAGCACTGAGCCTCTATTCTACGGGCACCTTCTATGACCTGCTCAAAATAGTGCTCGGCTGGGTCTTGGCTTCCTGCCGGACCCTGGGTTGCAATGCTGGTGGCCTCCATATCTGCCCAATATGTCTTCACACGGGCAAAGCCATCTGCGCACCCTCTATACACGTTGACCTCTTCACGGCATCGATTCACGATCTGGCGCCAAATAATCGCTGCGCTAAACCAAACTAACTGTCCGGCCTCGGTCCTTTCGGCCATAGATGGTCTATTACAGACCTCATTGCAAGACCGGACAACCTATGGAGCTCGGCTATAGCGGCCATCTTCTCACTTAATGGCAATGAGCGCGTTGGAGTGCTAAATTGTGACCAGAACAGCCTTTCTATTTCATCATCTTTATGATCCTTGAATAACTTGGTCACATTAGCCATACTCTTCGCCAAGTCGGCATACTCATCTGCAGCGCTCCAAAGTTGATCAAAGGAGCATACTTTGGATCTAAGAACTTCATCCGCAACAAATAGGGATTTCCAACCGCGATTTCTCCGGCTTGTCGAAGTTCCTCCCACGCATCTCTAATATTAGAGTGCATCTCCTTAGCCGAATCCAGCGCCTTCTTCAGGTCAGCCGCCTTTGCCTGATTATGCTTCTCGAGAAGCTCATACCGGCTAGCAGCGTCCCTCAGCTCCATAGCCATCGCGGCTATCTTTTCTTTGCTTCGGAGATGAGCAGCCTGTTCGGCTCTCAAGTCTTCAGCTGCCTTTAGGGCAGCCGCATTGCTAACCCGGGCTTGTTCCTTGGCTAAGGCAAGTTCCGCCCTCAGGGCCTCCATGGCAGCAGCTCCGCCTGCAGCCATATCACATCATATTAATAGTATAACATTCTTACAATTTCCTAAACAAATAAGGAAACATGAGCGCATACTCTGCGACTCATCGAATCGCTTGTTCACAAGCGTGATGTCGGCATCCACCACGTCAATCTGTCGCCTCAATTTGGCGAATTCAGCGGTCTGGTCTATCGTCGGACCCTTAGCAACCTGCACATCAATACAAGTGCGATGATTACCTGGGAGTGTGATCCTTCATTTGCCGCCATAGGCTGGCAACCACAGTCTTAGGGGCTACTATCTATACAGAGCACATCTATCGCGTGCGGTGCAACCAAAAATTACGTATTTTGTTGCTTACCTCAAAGCCTTTGAGCAAGCTTCTAAAAGCTTCATTTAACCCGCTTGTAGCGGAGGAAATTTTCTCCAACACCGTACCCATTAGTGTACGGTGATCCTCCGAGAGAGCATCTTGCTCCAGGAGGCTCGTTAGTATGTTCGACTGGGCACCGGACTCTCCCGGACCCTTCTCATTGCCCTCCATAGGAGCCGAACGCGCTGGGCTCGGGACGACAGAAGTGTTAGCTTCTGACCTCAGTGGATCTGGACTCCTCCATGACGACACCTCAGGGTCACCTGTCCCATGGGGCGGCGAGGCAGGTGGGGTTTCGCTCTCCATCATCTCCGGAAGAAGATCCCCCGAGGACGAACCATATTGAGATGAACCGCTAGCCGGACTGCAAAAAATAGGTCCTGGTTATTACTCTCAGAGGAAAAAGCGATAAGATTCTTGTTTATTAAACTTACAGCTCGATGGAGGGCTGGCCCATTAGCGGGCACGGTGCGGTAAGAACGCCCTTCGGGGCAGGTCCCTTTGGTGAAGTTTCTTCCCTTGTTTAGGCGCCTCCGTCTCCAAGTCTTTGGAGGCAGCCCTTTTCTTCCCACGTGGGGAGGAATTCTTGGATTCACCTCCCCGATTATCCTCCTTCATGGAGACATTAATTCCCCCGGTTTGGATGAACAATGTGTGAAGCTCACTCTTCCCTTCATCTTTCCCCGATGGCACTTGGCTTAACGCCCACTCAAGCATCCTGGCTATTGCCGGACCGGGCGGGCCTTCGGGAAGTGGGGCTGGACACCTGATTCTCTCCGCCTTGTTGAGCCAATCCTGGCCGCGGACAGTTTTTTCACACTAATGTTATGATAAATACAAACAAAGTGTTTGTCGGCGTTCTGGGAACGGGGGTCCCCAGACTTGCCTGCCTGCGACTTGCGGCGTGGCTCGAGGAGTGGCCCAGTGCGGCCGATCTTCATCAACTCAAGCTCAAGACCCTCACGAAGGGCCAAGCCTCGCGGGGCGGATTACAGGAAGCTTCCTCAGGAGTAGCTTCGTCAGGCTGGCTCGCGAGGAGGCGGAGAGATCAAGGCAGGGGTACCTCGTGAGGTGCCCGTGACGTAAGCCATGATGATCGAGGCCAGGCGGGCGCCAGCCTGCGTAGTGTCCTTGTTTCCCCTTTGGTGCAAAGGGAGCAAGCACAGGCCAAGGCATTAGGCAAAGGCTACCATTTCGGTGCAACAAGACCAAGACCAGCGGAACGGCAGGATGGAGGTCACCGTGGAGCCCAGGACGGCATCATCGTCAGAGTCTTTGGCAGGCGAGGACCAACTTTAGTCAGGATAAGTGTACTACAAGTTCCCCTTCAAAATGGCCAATTGTTGGCGCCCTTCCTGCTCAATATTTGGGAAGAGGACCAGGGCCTCTTACTCTATATATAGGACTAGCCACCATAGTATAGAGGCACCTGGAAAACCCCCTTCAAAGGGACAACACCACCACAAGAACATCCCTCGCGAGGTTGTTCTTCCCTTGTACTATTCATCATCAGCCCCAGAGGCAATCCACCACACCACAAACTAGAGTAGGGTATTACACCACAACAGTGGCCCGAACTAGTATAAACCTTGCGTCCCTTGTGTTGTTCATCGTGTAGCCTAGATCCTTTGCGAGGCGACGAGACGCGAGTTGGTAGAGGAGAGATCTTCGTGCGCACCCTAGAGTTCGAACCTCAAGGGTCTGCCAGAACCCGCAATCCGACATTTGGCGCGCCAGGTAGGGGTGCGCCGGAATCGCGTCTTCCGCCATCTTGCGTTTCGTCGTCTGTCGCATCCATGTCCGATGCTCGTCGAGCCCGTGCAGAGCGCCGGGCTGCTCTCGCGGCCCATGTTGCCCAGACAGCCCCCGTCGTTCCCCGTCGCCTGCCACCCACGCCGCCACCGGCCCGGCAGGGAACGAGCAGCAGGCATCGTTGCTGCATCCCTCGGTGCGGCGGGAAGGCCGCACCGCTACCCCGTCGCTGACTCTAGCGGGCTCGTCGTCGCACGCTTGTCGCGCTCCCGTGGACGCGCACGCTGCGTTGCTCCTGGCACGTGAGCTCTTGCACTAACACCCCGTCGACGACCTCTACGACGAGTGGCTCGCTCGCAACATCGAGCTCGTCAGCGCCGCAGGGGGCTCCCCTGCGCCGTCCGTCTCGCTGCATCGCCCTCCATCCTGCGCCAGCAACGCGGCTCCGGAGGTGCCTCCGCCACCTCCTCCTTAAGAAGGCACCCTGGCCCCAAGGCGCGCGGCCCCTGGACGAGACCCGCCGTGTCCAGCACCCATGCAGCAAGAAAAGAGCTGCCAAGAGGTCCCTCGCCCTTAGGAAGGTGCTCGCGTGTTCCCTGCGCCAGCACGCTATGACCGCGCTCCTGCTCCAGTGCGCCAAGACCCCGCGCTGCTCCTGGCGGCAGCGCGCGGAGACCTCCAAGATCAAGCTCTTCGTCACCAATGGCCCCCTGTGGCCACTGCAGGCTGCCGTGCCTTCACCGCCGAGCTGCACAGCGTGGCCTGGCCGGGCAAGTTCAAGCCAGATCTGCCTCCTCGCTACGACGGCACTGCCGACCCCGTGGAGTTCCTCCAGCTCTACGAGCCGGGCATCAAGGTGGCCAACGGGGATGAAAAGGTCATGGAGAACTGGTTTCCCATGGCGCTCAAGGATGGCGCACGTACATGGCTCCTCAACCCACCTCCTAGCACGATCTCCTCTTGGGACAAGATGCACACTCGCTTCATCGCCAACTTCCAGGGCACTCGTGACCGGCCCCCGGCCATGAGTGACCTGCGCCACATCAAGCAACAGCCAGGAGAGACCCTGCAAAAGTACATCCAACACTTCAACAACGCCCGTCACAAGATCCCCAGGGTGACTGAGGAGGCCATCATCTCAGCCTTCTCCGATGGTGTTCGAGACATCAAGATGAAGGAAGAGCTAGCAATCCACGAGGACCTGTGCACCTCTCTGGAGTTGTTCAACTTGGCAACCAAGTGCGCCAGGGCCGAGGAAGAGAGCCTCTCCCTCCTCGAGCTTCCAGCTGCTGATCCGGAGGAGAAGAAGCCCAAGGTCAAGGACGTGAAGCGCAAAGGAGCAGTTGTGCTCGCAGCCGAGCCAGATACCAAGCAAGGCAGGGATCAGCCGGAGTCGTCCAAGGGCAGCCGCTACTGCGTGTACCACGACCTCCACACCCACAACACCAACGAATGCCAGGAGCTCAGGGCTGTGCGAGATGAACGCATTGGCCGACGCCCCGAGCGCAATGATCGGGGCTATGGCCGAGGAGGAGGACGAGGTGGAGGACAATGGGAAGACCGTGGCCCTCGCCAAGGGTGGCGTGACTGACCTCACGAGGACCGCTGGCAGGACTAGCCTCGTGAGGGGGGCTAGAGGGATCAGCCTCGCGAGGATCGCCCGCAAGGCAATGCAGGCGTCCCACCGCTGCCGCCACCACCAAGGAGGAATGAAGACCAGCATCAGGACGAGGGGCTGGGGGCTTCCAGGAGCTGCGCACAATTGCTTGCATCCTAGGCGGAGCTCAAGCTGCGGCCTCTTAGCGCATCTTCAAGTAGTTTGCTCGCGAGGTGAATGCAGTCCTCCCAAAAACCAAAGCCTCGCACCCTCTCAGGTGGTCCATGTGTGCCATCACGTTCAGTTCAGCGGACCAACTCAAGTGCGCAGCAACGGCTGGTGTACTCCCGATGCTCTGCTCCCCAGTCATCAGCAACGTGCAGGTCACCAGGACCCTCATCAATGGTAGAGCAGGACTCAACATTCTGTCTATCGAAACTTTTAACAATCTCCAAGTGCCATATGATCAGCTTTAGCCAACCAAGCCCTTCTCAGGAGTCACTGATGGTTCTACCACCCCGATAGGGCAGGTTCGCCTCCCTGTCACCTTCGGATAGCGCAAAAACTACCGCACTGAGCTCATCGACTTTGACGTCGCCCACATTCGCCTGCCCTACAATGCCATCCTTGGATACCCGGCCCTGGCCACGTTTATGGTGGTTACTCACCATGGCTACAATGTCCTCAAGATGCCAGGAAGCGGTGGAGTCATCACAGCCCCCTGTGAGGAGAAGGATGCAGTGTGTTCTCTCGAGCGTGCCTTCCAGGCCGCGGCAATCAAAGACCCAGATCACAGGAGCGAGGGCCTTCCAGAGGTAGTCCCTAAGAAGAAGAAGACATCACCTGGTCCGAACCATCAAGAGGCAGGCACCTCCAGGGGCGCCGTGATACGTCTCCAACGTATCTATAATTTTTGATTGCTCCATGCTACTTTATCTACTGTTTTAGGCAATATTGGGCTTTATTATCCACTTTTATATTATTTTTGGGACTAACCTATTAACCGGAGGCCCAGCCCAGATTTGTTGTTTTGTGCCTATTTCAGTGTTTCGAGGAAAAGGAATATCAGACGGAGTCAAAACGGAACGAAATCAACTGGAGAAGTTATTTTTGGAAGGAAAGCAACCTGATGGATTTGGAGTGCATGTCAGGGGAGTCCCGGGCTGCCCACGAGGGTGGGGGCGCCCCCCTAGGCGCGCCCCCTTGCCTCGTGAGCACCCCGGAGGTCCACCGACGTACACCATGCACCCATATATACCTACGTACCCTAAAACTTCCAGAACAGAAGATAGATCGGGAGTTCCGCCGCCGCAAGCCTCTGTAGCCACCAAAAACCAATCAGGACGCTATTCCGGCACCTTGCCGGAGGGGGATCCCATCACCGAAGGCCATCTTCATCATCATGGTGCTATCCATGACGAGGAGGGAGTAGTTCACCCTCGGGGCTGAGGGTATGTACCAGTAGCTATGTGTTTGATCTCTCTCTCTCTCGTGTTCTCTCTCGTGTTCCTCTATGGCACGATCTTGATGTATCCCGAGCTTTGCTATTGTAGTTGGATCTTATGATGTTTCTCCCCCTCTACTCTCTTGTGATGAATTGAGTTTCCCCTTTGAAGTTATCTTATCGGATGGAGTCTTTTTTGAGAACACTTGATGTATGTCTTGCCGTGATTATCTGTGGTGACAATGGGATATCATGTGCCACTTGATGTATGTTTTGGTGATCAACTTGCGGGTTTCGTGACATTGGGAACCTATGCACAGGGGTTGGCACACGTTCTTGACTCTCCGGTAGTAGCTTTGGGGCACTCTTTGAAGTACTTTTATGTTGGTTGGATGAATCTGAGATTGTGTGATGCATATCGTATAATCATGCCCATGGATACTTGAGGTGACAATGGAGTATCTAGGTGACATTAGGGTTTTGGTTGATTTGTGTCTTAAGGTGTTATTCTAGTACGAACTCTTTTATAGATCGATCCGAAAGAATAACTTTGAGGTGGTTTCGTACCCTACCATAATCTTTACGTTTGTTCTCCGCTATTAGTGGCTTTGGAGTGACTCTTTGTTTCATGTTGAGGGCTTGTTATATGATCTATCTATGTTATTATTGTTGGGGAACGAAGCAGAAATTCAAAATTTTCCTACGTGTCACCAAGATCTATCTATGGAGAAACCAGCAATGAGGGGAAGGAGAGTGCATCTACATACCTTTGTAGATCGCTAAGCGGAAGTGTTCAAGAGAACGGGGTTGAAGGAGTCGTACTCGTCGTGATCCAAATCACCGGAGATCCTAGTGCCGAACGGACGGCACCTCCGCGTTCAACACACGTATAGCCCGGTGACGTCTCCCATGCCTTGATCCAGCAAGGAGAGAGGGAGAGGTCGAGGAAGACTTTGTCCAGTAGCAGCACAACGGCGTGGTGGTGATGGAGGAGCGTGGCAATCCTGCAGGGCTTCGCCAAGCACCGCGGGAGAGGAGAAGGGAGAGAGGTAGGGCTGCGCCAGGGAGAGGTCAAACTCATCTGTTGGCAGCCCCAAAACCCTCAAGTATATATAGGGGGAGAGGGAGGGCTGCGCCCCCACATAGGGTTCCACCCCTAGGGGCGGCGGCCAGCCCAAAGCCATCTAGGGTGCGGCCAAGGGGGGGAAGAGGGGAAACTTGCCCCCCAAGTTAGGTGGGTGCGCCCCCTCCCCCAAACCCTAGGTGCCTTGGGCCCTTGTGGGGGGCACACCAGCCCACCTGGGGCTGGTCCCCTCCCACACTTTGCCCATGCAGCCCTCCGGGGATGGTGGCCCCACTTGGTGGACCACCGGGACCCTCCCGGTGGTCCCGGTACGTTACCGATAAAACCCAAAACTTTTCTGGTGACCAAAATAGGACTTCCCATATATAAATCTTTACCTCCGGACCATTCCGGAACTCCTAGTGACATCCGGGATCTCATCCGGGACTCCGAAAAACATTCGGTAACCACATACAAACTTCCTTTATAACCCTAGCATCATCGAACCTTAAGTGTGTAGACCCTACGGGTTCGGGAATCATGCAGACATGACCGAGATGTTCTCTGGTCAATAACCAATAGCAGGATCTGGATACCCATGTTGGCTCCCACATGTTCCATGATGATCTCATCGGATGAACCACGATGTCAAGGACTCAATCGATCCCGTATACAATTCCCTTTGTCTAGCGGTATTGTACTTGCCCGAGATTCGATCATCGGTATGCCGATACCTTGTTCAATATCGTTACCAGCAAGTCTCTTTACTCGTTCCGTAACACATCATCCCGTGATCAACCCCTTGGTCACATTGTGCACATTATGATGATGTCCTACCGAGTGGGCCCTGAGATACCTCTCCCTTAACCGGAGTGACAAATCCCAGTCTTGATTCGTGCCAACCCAACAGACACTTTCGGAGATACCTGTAGTGCACCTTTATAGCCACCCAGTTATGTTGTGATGTTTGGTACACCCAAAGCATTCCTACGGTATCCGGGATTTGCACAATCTCATGGTCTAAGGAAATGATACTTGACATTAGAAAAGCTTTAGCATACGAACTACATGATCTTTTGTGCTAGGCTTAGGATTGGGTCTTGTCCATCACATCATTCTCTTAATGATGTGATCCCGTTATCAACGACATCCAATGTCCATGGTCAGGAAACCGTAACCATCTATTGATCAACGAGCTAGTCAACTAGAGGCTTACTAGGGACATGGTGTTGTCTATGTACCCACACATGTATCTGAGTTTCCTATCAATACAATTATAGCATGGATAATAAATGGTTATCATGAACAAGGAAATATAATAATAATAACTAATTTATTATTGCTTCTAGGGCATATTTCCAACAGTCTCCCACTTGCACTAGAGTCAATAATCTAGTTCACATCGCCATGTGATTAACACTGATAGGTCACATCGCCATGTGACCAACATCCAAAGAGTTTACTAGTGTCTAAACTAGTTCACATCACCATGTGATTAAGTCTCAATGAGTTCTGGGGTTTGATCATGTTTTGCTTGTGAGAGAGGTTTTAGTCAATGGGTCTGCAACATTCAGAACCGTATGTACTTCGCAATTCTCTATGTCATATTGTAAATGTTGCTTCCACGCTCCACTTGAAGCTATTCCAAATGGTTGCTCCACTATACGTATCCGGTTTGCTACTCAGAGTCATTCGGATAGGTGTTAAAGCTTGCATCGACGTAACCCTTTACGCCGAACTCTTTATCACCTCCATAATCGAGAAACATGTCCTTTATTTACTCCAAGGACAATTTTGACCGTTGTCCAATGATCTATTCCTGGATCATTCTTGTACCCCTTGACTGACTCATGGCAAGGCACACTTCCAGCGTGGTACACAGCATAGCATACTATAGAGCCTATGTAGGAAGCATAGGGGACGACCTTTGTCCTTTCTCTCTCTTCTGTCGTGGTCGAGCTTTAACTCTTAACTTCATACCTTACAACTCAGGCAAGAACTCCTTCTTTGACTGATCCATCCTGAACACCTTCAAGATCATGTCAAAGTATGTGCTCATTTGAAAGTACCATTTAGCATTTTTTTGATCTATCCTCATAGATCTTGATGCTCAATGTTCAAGTAGCTTAATCCAGGTTCTCCATTGAAAAACACTTTTCAAATAACCCCATATGCTTTCCAGAAATTCTACATCATTTCTGATCAACAATATGTCAACAACATATACTCATCAGAAGTTCTATAGCGCTCCCACTCACTTCTTTGGAAATACAAGTTTCTCATAAACTTTTGTATAAACCCAAAATCTTTGATCATCTCATCAAACCGTACATTCCAACTCCGAGATGCTTACTCCAGTCCTTAGAAGGATTGCTGGAGTTTTGCATATTTGTTAGCGTTCTTCAGGATTGTCAAAACCTTCTGGTTGTATGACATACAACCTTTCCTCAAGAAAACTGTCGAGGAAACAATGTTTTGACATTCTATCTGCAAGATTTCATAAATAATGCAGTAACTACTAATCCATTTCCAACAGACTCTTAGCATCGCTACGAGTGAGAAAGCCTCACCGTAGTCAACTCCTTGAACTTGTCGGAAAACATCTTAACGACAAGTCAAGCTTTCTTAATGGTGATTCCTACCATCATTGCCTGTCTTCCTTCTAAAATCCATCTATACCCAACGGCCTTACGACCATCAAGTATTTCATCCAAAGTCATGGATCCTTTCTCGGATTTTATGGCCTCGAGCCATTCGTCGGATTTTGGGCCCACCATCGCTTCTTCATAGCTCGTAGGTTCATTGTTGTCTAGCAACATGACCTCTAAGACAGGATTGCGTACCACTCTGAAGTAGTACGCGTCCTTGTCGACCTACGAGGTCCGGTAGTGACTTGATCTGAAGCATCATGACTACTATCATCAGCTTCCACTTCAATTGGTGTAGGTGCCACATGAACAACTTCCTGTGCCCTGCTACACACTGGTTGAAGTGATGGTTCAATAACCTCATTAAGTCTCCACCATCCTCCCACTCAATTCTTTCAAGAGAAACTTTTCCTCGAGAAAGGACCTGATTCCAGAAACAATCCCTTTTGCTTCCGGAACTGAGACTGGAGGTATACCCAACTGTTTTGGGTGTCCTATGAAGATGCATTTATCTGCTTTGGGTTCGAGCTTATCAGCCTGAAACTTTTTCACATAAGCGTCGCAGCCCCAAACTTTTAAGAAATAACAACTTAGGTTTCTCCAAACCATAGTTCAAAAGGTGTCGTCTCAATGGAATTACTTGGTGCCCTATTAAAGTGAGTGTGGTTGTCTCTAATGCCTAACCCATGAACGATAGTGGTAATTCGACAAGAGACATCATGGTACGCACCATATATAATAGGGTGCAACTATGATGTTCAGACACACCATCACACTATGGTGTTCCAGGCGTTATTAATTGTGAAACAATTTCCATAATGTCTTAATTGCGTGCCAAAGCTCGTAACTTAGATACTCATCTCTATGATCATATGATCATATCATAGACATTTTATCCTCTTGTCACGATGATCTTTAACTTCACTCTAAAATTACTTGAACCATTCAATAATTCAGACTTGTGTTTCATCAAGTAAATATACTCAACATCTACTCGAATCATCTGTGAAGTAAGAACATAACAATATTCACTGCATGCCTCAGCACTCATTGGACTGCACACATCAAAATGTGTTACTTCCAACAAGTTGCTATCTTGTTCTATCTTACTGAAACCGGGGCTTTTCAGTCATCTTGCCCATGTGGTATGATTTGCATATCTCAAGTGATTCAAAATCAAGTGATTCCAAACGATCCATCTACATGGAGTTTCTTCATGTGTATACACCAATAGACATGGTTCACATGTCTCAAACTTTTCAAAAACGAGTGAGTCCAAAGATCCATCAACATGGAGCTTCTTCATGCGTTTTACACCAATATGACTTACATGGTAGTGCCACAAGTAAGTGGTACTATCATTACTATCTTATATCTTTTGGCATGAAAATGTGTATCACTACGATCGAGATTCAATAAACAATTCCTTTTAGGTGCAATACCATTGAAGGTATTATTCAAATAAATAGAGTAACCATTATTCTCCTTAAATGAATAACCGCATTGCGATAGACATAATCCAATCATGTCTATGCTCAACGCAAACACCAAATAACAATTCTTTTAACACCAATCTCGATGGTAGAGGGAGCGTGCGATGCTTGATCATATCAACCTTGGAAACACTTCCAACACATATCATCAGCTCACCTTTAGCTAGTCTCCGTTTATTCCGTAGCTTTTATTTCGAGTTACTAACACTTAGCAACCGAACTGGTATCTAATACCCTGGTGCTACTAGGAGTACTAGTAAAGTACACATTAACATAATGTATATCCAATATACTTCTATCGACCTTGCCCGCCTTCTTATCTACCAAGTATCTAGGGTAATCCTGCTCCAGTGGCTGTTCCCCTTATTACAGAAGCACTTAGTCTCGGGTTTAGGTTCAACCTTGGGTTTCTTCACTGGAGCAGCAGCTGATTTGCCGTTTCATGAAGTATCCCTTCTTGCCCTTGCCCTTCTTGAAACTAGTGGTTTCACCAACCATCAACAATTGATGCTCCTTCTTGATTTCTACTTTCGCGGTGTCAAACATCGTGAATACCTCAAGGATCATCATATCTATCCCTGATATGTTATAGTTCATCACGAAGCTCTAGCAGCTTGGTAGCAATGACTTTGGAGAAACATCACTATCTCATCTGGAAGATCAACTCCCACTCAATTTAAGTGATTGTTGCACTCAGACAATCTGAGCACAAGCTCAACGATTGAGCTTTTCTCCCTTAGTTTGCAGGCTAAGAAAATCGTCGGAGGTCTTATACCTCTTGACGTGGGCACGAGCCTAAAATCCCAATTTCAGCCCTCGAGACATCTCATATGTTCTGCGATGTTTCGAAAACATCTTTGGTGCCTCAACTCTAAACCGTTTAACTGAACTATCACATAGTTATCAAAACGTGTATGTCCGATGTTCGCAACATCCACAGACGACGTTTGGTGTTTTGCACACTGAGCGGTGCATTAAGGACATAAGCTTTCTACTGATCGCATAATCGCTACTGTCAACTTTCAACTAGATTTTCTCTAGGAACATATCTAAAATAGTAGAACTAAAGCGCAAGCTATGACATAATTTGCAAAGGTTTTTTTGACTATGTTCAGGATAATTAAGTTCATCTAATGAACTCCCACTCAGATAGACATCCCTCTAGTCATCTAAGTGATTACATGATTCGAGTCAACTAGGTCGTGTCCGGTCATCACGTGAGACGGACTAGTCATCATCGGTGAACATCTTCATGTTGATCGTATCTACTATATGACACATGCTCGACCTTTTGGTCTCTTGTGTTCCGAGGCCATGTTTGTACATGCTAGGCACGTCAAGTTAACCTAAGTGTTTCGCGTGTGTAAATCTGGCTTACACCCGTTGTATGTGAACATAAGAATCTATCACAGCCGATCATCACGTGGTGCTTCGAAATGACGAACTTTTGCAACGGTGCACAATTAGGGGGAACACTTTCTTGAAATTTTAATGAGGGATAATCTTATTTACTACCGTCGTTCTAAGCAAATAAGATGTAGAAACATGATAAACATCACATGCAATCAAAATAGTGACATGATATGGCCAATATCATTTTGCTCCTTTTGATCTCCATCTTCGGGGCTCCATGATCATCATCGTCACCGGCATGACACCATGATCTCCATCATCATGATCTCAATCATCGTGTCTCCATGAAGTTGTCTCGCCAACTTATTACTTCTACTACTATGGCTACTGGTTAGCAATAAAGTAAAGTAATTACATGGCGTTGTTCAATGACACGCAGGTCATACAATAAATAAAGACAACTCCTATGGCTCATGCCGGTTGTCATACTCATCGACATGCAAGTCGTGATTCCCATTACAAGAACATGATCAATCTCATACATCACATATCATTCATCACATTCTTCTTGGCCATATCACATCACATAGCATACCCTGCAAAAACAAGTTAGACGTCCTCTAATTGTTGTTTGCATGTTTTACATGGCTGCTATGGGTTTCTAGCAAGAACGTTTCTTACCTACGCAAAACCACAACGTGATATGCCAATTGCTATTTACCCTTCATAAGGACCCTTTTCATCGAATCCGTTCCGACTAAAGTGGGAGAGACTGGCACCCGCTAGCCACCTTATGCACCAAGTGCATGTCAGTCGGTGGAACCTGTCTCACGTAAGAGTACGTGTCAGGTCGGTCCGGGCCGCTTCATCCCACAATACCGTCGAAACAAGATTGGACTAGTAACGGTAAGCATATTGAACAAAATCAACGCCCACAACTACTTTGTGTTCTACTCGTGCATAGAATCTACGCAATAGACCTAGCTCATGATGCCACTGTTGGGGAACGAAGCAGAAATTCAAAATTTTCCTACGTGTCACCAAGATCTATCTATGGAGAAACCAGCAACGAGGGGAAGGAGAGTGCATCTACATACCCTTGTAGATTGCTAAGCAAGAGCGTTCAAGAGAATGGGGTTGAAGGAGTCGTACTCGTCGTGATCCAAATCACCGGAGATCCTAGTGACGAATGGACGGCACCTCCGCGTTCAACACACGTATAGCCCGGTGACGTCTCCCATGCCTTGATCCAGCAAGGAGAGAGGGAGAGGTTGAGGAAGACTCCGTCCAGCAGCAGCACAATGGCGTGGTGGTGATGGAGGAGCATGGAAATCCTGCAGGGCTTCGCCAAGCACCGCGGGAGAGGAGAAGGGAGAGAGGTAGGGCTGCGCCAGGGAGAGGTCAAACTCATCTGTTGGCAGCCCCAAAACCCTCAAGTATATATAGGGGGAGAGGGAGGGCTGCGCCCCCACCTAGGGTTCCACCCCTAGGGGCGGCGGCCAGCCCAAAGCCATCTAGGGTGCGGCCAAGGGGGGGAAGAGGGGAAACTTGCCCCCCAAGTTAGGTGGGTGCGCCCACTCCCCCAAACCCTAGGCGCCTTGGGCCCTTGTGGGGGGAGCACCAGCCCACCTGGGGCTGGTCCCCTCCCACACTTGGCCCATGCAGCCCTCGGGGGATGGTGGCCCCACTTGGTGGACCCCCGGGACCCTCCCGGTGGTCCCGGTACGTTACCGATAAAACCCGAAACTTTTCCGGTGACCAAAACAGGACTTCCCATATATAAATCTTTACCTCCGGACCATTCCAGAACTCCTCGTGACGTCCGGGATCTCATACGGGACTCCGAACAACATTAGGTAACCACATACAAACTTCCTTTATAACCCTAGCGTCATCGAACCTTAAGTGTGTAGACCCTACGGGTTCGGGAATCATGCAGACATGACCGAGACGTTCTCCGGTCAATAACCAACAGCGGGATCTGGATACCCATGTTGGCTCCCACATGTTCCACGATGATCTCATCGGATGAACCATGATGTCAAGGACTCAATCGATCCCGTATACAATTCCCTTTGTCTAGCGGTATTGTACTTGCCCGAGATTCGATCGTCGGTATGCTGATACCGTGTTCAATCTCGTTACCGACAAGTCTCTTTACTCGTTCCATAACACATCATCCCATGATCAACCCCTTGGTCACATTGTGCACATTATGATGATGTCCTACCGAGTGGGCCCAGAGATACCTCTCCCTTAACCGGAGTGACAAATCCCAGTCTCGATTCGTGCCAACCCAACAGACACTTTCGGAGATACCTGTAGTGCACCTTTATAGCCACCCAGTTACGTTGTGACGTTTGGTACACCCAAAGCATTCCTACGGTATCCGGGAGTTGCACAATCTCATGGTCTAAGGAAATGATACTTGACATTAGAAAAGCTTTAGCATACGAACTACACGATCTTTTGTGCTACGCTTAGGATTGGGTCTTGTCCATCACATCATTCTCCTAATGATGTGATCCCATTATCAACGACATCCAATGTCCATGGTCAGGAAACCGTAACCATCTATTGATAAACGAGCTACTCAACTAGAGGCTTACTAGGGACATGGTGTTGTCTATGTACCCACACATGTATCTGAGTTTCCTATCAATACAATTATAGCATGGATAATAAACGATTATCATGAACAAGGAAATATAATAATAATAACTAATTTATTATTGCCTCTAGGGCATATTTCCAATAATTATTGTTGAGAGAACTTGCACTAGTGAAAGTATGAACCCTAGGCCTTGTTTCCTATCATTGCAATACCGTTTACGCTCACTTTTATCGCTCGCTACCTTGCTGTTTTTATTATTTCATATTACAAATACCTTTATCTACTATCTATTTTGCACTTGTATCTTCATCTCTTCGCCGAACTAGTGCACCTATACAATTTACCATTGTATTGGGTGTGTTGGGGACACAAGAGACTCTTTGTTATTTGGTTGCCGGGTTGTTTGAGAGAGACTATCTTCATCCTATGCCTCCTACGGATTGACAAACCTTAGGTCATCCACTTGAGGGAAATTTTCTAATGTCCTACAAACCTGTGCACTTGCAGACCCAACAACGTCTACAAGAAGAGGGTTGTTTGAGAGAGACCATCTTCATCCTACGCCTCCTACGGATTGATAAACCTTAGGTCATCCACTTGAGGGAAATTTGCTACTGTCCTACAAACATGTGCACTTGCAGGCCCAACAACATCTACAAGAAGAGGGTTGTGTAGTAGACATCAAGCTCTTTTCTGGCGCCGTTGCCGGGGAGGTGAGTGCTTGAAGGTATATCTTTAGATCTTGCAATCGAATCTTTTTGTTTCTTGTTTTTATCACTAGTTTAGTTTATAAAATAAAACTACCAAAAAATGGAGTTAAGTTTGTCTCATATGCTTCATCTTTTTAATATCTTTCGTGAGAATGATGGAAAGGAAAATTGTGCTCAAGTGCTAGAAGAAGAATTACATAGAATTCTTGGCATAAAATATGTGAATGATGGGCATGATTGCAATGTTGTTAGTATGAATTCCCTAAATACCCATGATGCTAATGATATGCAAAGCCACACGCTTGGGGAAGCTATGTTTGATGAATATGATAATTTTTGTCCCCCAAGCTTTGATGAGCAAATTTACTATGATGAAAGCATGCCTCCTATCTATGATGATTATTGTGATGACACGTATGCTTTAAAGAATAATGATAACCATGAAACGTGTCATCTTGATCTTAATTTTCAATCACATGATAGTTATTTTGTTGAGTTTGCTCCCACTACTATTTATGAGAAGAATTTTGTTTATGTGGAGAGTAGTAAATTTCCTATGCTAGTAGATCATGAAAAGAATGCTTTAGGTGCTGGTTATATTGTTGAATTCATTCATGATGCTACTGAAAATTATTATGAGGGAGGAACATACGCTTGTAGGAGTTGCAATAATGTCAAGTTTCCTCTCTATGTGCTTAAATTCTTGAAGCTATGCTTGTGTTACCTTCCTATGCTAGTTGATTATTGTTCCCCTAACTTGTTTGCTCACAAAATCCCTATGCATAGGAAGTGGGTTAGGATTAAATGTGCTATTCATTTTCTTCATGATGCTCCCGTTATGTTTCAATTCTTATCTTTTATGTGAGCATCATTGCTATCATCATGCCTAGCTAGAAAGGCAATAAAGAAAAGCTCTTGTTGGGAGACAACCCAATATTTATCCTTACTGTTTTTGTGTGTCCACATGATTATGCTACTTTATTAATCATGTTTTATAGCTTTTGTTTCAATAAAGTGCCAAGTAGAACCTTTGAGAAGACTTGGGTGAAGTTTATATGATCTTGCTGTGAAAAACAGAAACTTTAGCCCTCTCGAGAATAGCTTCCAATTTTTACTGGAGAGTGATTTTAGGTTGATTCTTTTTGAATATGATTATCAGACAAATTTCTCAGGTCCAGCAATTTATTTCATAATTTTTGGGGTTACAGAAGTATACGTTTTATACAGATTACTACAGACTGTTCTGTTTTTGACAGATTCTGTTTTCATTGTGTTGTTTGCTTATTTTGATGCATCTATGAGTAGTATCGGAGGGTATGAACCATAGAGAAGTTAGAATAAAGTAGATATTACACCAATATGAATTTAGAATGAGTTCATTAGAGTACCTAAGTGGTGGTTTTATTTTCTTATACTAACGGATCTTACAAGTTTTGTGTTGAGTTTTGTGTGGTTGAAGTTTTCAAGTTTTGGGTAAGGATTCGATGGACTATGGAATAAGGAGTGGCAAGAGCCTAAGCTTGGGGATGCCCAAGGCACCCCAAGGTAATATTCAAGGACAACCAAGCAACTAAGCTTGGGGATGCCCCGGAAGGCATCCCCTCTTTCGTCTTCGTTCATCGGTAGCTTTACTTGGAGCTATATTTGTATTCGCCACATGATATGTGTTTTGCTTGGAGCGTCATTTTATTTTGTTAGTTTTTGCTTGCTGTTAGTTAGAATAATGTTTTTCATCTTTAGTTTCAATAAAAAAAAGCCAAGGATAGCCTTTGCCATGCTTATTTTGCTAGTTTGCATGTTGCTGTTTGAAAACAAAAAGTTTACCACTGTTGCAAAAATTCCCTAGAAAAGTCAGAGAATGGAATTACGTTGAATCTTTTTGCATATTGAGATCTGATAAATTTATTTCAGTGGGAATTTTAGTTAATAATTTTTGGAGTCAGGGAAGTATTGATACTCTTGCATTCTTTACAGACTGTACTGTTTTGGCAGATTGCTGTTATGGTTGCATTGTTTGCATATGTTTGCTTGTTTAATGATTCTATTTGAGTATAGGAGTATTAATTATGCAGAGACATTTAGTATTCAATGTTGAATAATAATCTTAGTGATTTGTTATAGTAGAAAATGATAAGCTTTTGCATTGGTTTATACTAACCTATCTCACGAGTTCTTGTTGAGTTTGTTGTGAATGAATCTTTTGATAAAAAGAGAAACCATGATAAGAGAGGAATTAAGGAGACACAAAAGTTCAAGCTTGGGGATGCCCAAGGCAACCCAAGATAATATTTCAAGAAGTCTCAAGCATCTAAGCTTGGGGATGCCCCAGTAGGCATCCCACCTTTCTTCTTGAACAACTATCGGTTAGTATCGGTTGAGCCTAAGTTTTTGCTTCTTCACATGAGTTCTGCTATACTTGCAATGTAGTTTTCTTTAGCTTTGCCTGCTGTTTGAATAAAGTTTCAAGATCTGAAATTATTAAATGGGAGAGCCTTCACATAGTTGCATAATTATTCGACTACTCATTGATCTTCACTTATATCTTTTGAGCGTGATAATTTTTGCTCTAGTGCTTCACTTATATCTTTTAGAGCATGGTGGTAGTTTTATTTTGAAGAAATTTATGAACTCTCATGCTTCACTTATATTATTTTGAGAGTCGTTAATAGCATGGTAATTTGCTTAATGTTAATATACTTGGTATTCAATATATGTGAAACTTTCTTTTGAGTGAATTGAATACTAAGATAAGTTTGATGCTTGATAATTGTTTTGAGATATGGAGGTGATAATATCAAAGTCGTGCTAGTTGGGTGATTATGAATTTGAGAAATGCTTGTGTTGAAGTTTGCAAGTCCCGTAGCATGCACGTATGGTTAAAGTTGTGTATCAAATTTGAAACATGAAGTGTACCTAGCTTGTGCATCCTTGTGAGTGGCGGTCGGGGACGAGCGATGGTCTTTTCCTACCAATCTATCCCCTAGGAGCATGCGCGTAGTACTTGATTTTTGATGACTTCTAAATCTTTGCAATAAGTATATGAGTTCTTTTTACTAATGTTGAGTCCATGGATTATACACACTCTCACCTTTCCGCCTTTGCTTGCCTCTTCGGTACCATGCATTGCCCTTTCTCACCTTGAGAGTTGGCACAAACTTCGCCGGTGCATCCAAACCCTGTGATACGATGCGCTCTATCACACATAAACCTCCTTATATCCTCCTCAAAACAGCCACCATACCCACCTATTATGGCATTTCCATAGCCATTCCGAGATATATTGCCATGCAACTTCCACCATCATCATCATGACATACATTACTTTTGTCATATTGCCATTGCATGATCATGTAGTTGACATCGTATTTGTGGCAAGTCCACCATGCATTATTTTTCATACATGTCACTCTTGATTCATTGCACCATCCCGGTACACCGCCGGAGGCATTCATATAGAGTCATATCTTGTTCTAAGTTTCGAGTTGTAATCCTTATGTTGTAATCAATAGAAGTGTGATGATCATCATTATTAGAGCATTGCCCAAAAGAAAGAAAAAAAGGAAAAAAAAAGAAGAAAGGCTAAAAGAAAAAAAAGAAAGGCCCAAAAAAAAGAAAAAGACAAAAAAGGGCAATGCTACTATCTCTTTTTCCACACTTGTGCTTCAAAGTAGCACCTTGTTCTTCATGTAGTGAGTCTCATATATTGTGCTTCAAAGTTGCACCTTGTTCTTCATGTAGTGAGTCTCATAAGTTGTACTTTTTATACTAGTGGGAATCTTTCATTATAGAACTTGGCTTGTATATTCCTATGATGGACTTCCTCAAATGCCCTAGGTCTTCATGAGCAAGCAAGTTGGATGCACACCCACTAATTTTCTTTTGTTGAGCATTCATAGCTCTAGTGCATCTGTTGCATGGCAATCCCTACTCCTCATGTTGACATCAATTGATGGGCATCTCCATAGCCCGTGTATTATCCTCGTCAATATGAGACTTTCTCCTTTTTTGTCTTCTCCACACAATCCCCATCATCATATTCTATTCCACCCATAGTGCTATATCCATGGCTCACGCTCATACATTGCGTGAAGGTTGAAAAAGTTTGAGATTATTTAAGTATGAAACAATTGCTTGGCTTGTCATCGGGGGTATAGAAGTTGGGAACATCTTTATGTGACGAAAATGAAGCATAGCCTAACTATATGATTTTGTAGGGAGGAACTTTCTTTTGCCATGTTATTTTGAGAAGACATAATTGCTTTATTAGTATGCTTGAAGTATTATTACTTTTATGTCAATATGAACTTTTGTCTTGAATCTTATGGATCTAAATATTCATGTCACAATTAAGAAGATTTACATTGAAAGTATGCCAAAGTATCACTCCACATCAAAAATTCTTTTTTATCATTTACCTACTCGAGGACGAGCAGGAATTAAGCTTGGGGATGCTTGATACGTCTCTAACGTACCTATAATTTTTTATTGCTCCATGCTACTTTATCTACTGTTTTAGGCAATATTGGGCTTTATTATCCACTTTTATATTATTTTTGGGACTAACCTATTAACCGGAGGCCCAGCCCAGATTTGCTGTTTTATGCCTATTTCAGTGTTTCGAGAAAAAGGAATATCAGACGGAGTCAAAACGGAACGAAATCAACTGGAGAAGTTATTTTTGGAAGGAAAGCAACCTGATGGACTTGGAGTGCATGTCAGGGAAGTCCCGGGCTGCCCACGAGGGTGGGGGCGCCCCCCCTGGGCGCGCCCCCTACCTCATGAGCACCCCGGAGGTCCACCGACGTACCCCCTGCACCCATATATACCTACGTTCCCTAAAACTTCCAGAACAGAAGATAGATCGGGAGTTCTGCCGCCGCAAGCCTCTGTAGCCACCAAAAACCAATCGAGACGCTATTCCGGCACCCTGCCGGAGGGGGATCCCATCACCGGAGGCCATCTTCATCATTCCGGTGCTATCCATGACGAGGAGGGAGTAGTTCACCCTCGGGGCTGAGGGTATGTACCAGTAGCTACGTGTTTGATCTCTCTCTCTCGTGTTCTCTCTCGTGTTCCTCTATGGCACGATCTTGATGTATCCCGAGCTTTGCTATTGTAGTTGGATCTTATGATGTTTCTCCCCCTCTACTCTCTTGTGATGAATTGAGTTTCCCCTTTGAAGTTATCTTATCGGATTGAGTCTTTTATGAGAACACTTGATGTATGTCTTGCCGTGATTATCTGTGGTGACAATGGGATATCATGTGTCACTTTATGTATGTTTTGGTGATCAACTTGCGGGTTTCGTGACATTGGGAACCTATGCACAGGGTTTGGCACACGTTCTTGACTCTCCGGTAGTAGCTTTGGGCCACTCTTTGAAGTACTTTCATGTTGGTTGGATGAATCTGAGATTGTGTGATGCATATCGTATAATCATGCCCACGGATACTTGAGGTGACAATGGAGTATCTAGGTGACATTAGGGTTTTGGTTGATTTGTGTCTTAAGGTGTTATTCTAGTACGAACTCTTTTATAGATCGATCCGAAAGAATAACTTTGAGGTGGTTTCGTACCCTACCATAATCTCTATGTTTGTTCTCCGCTATTAGTGGCTTTGGAGTGACTCTTTGTTGCATGTTGAGGGCTTGTTATATGATCTATCTATGTTATTATTGTTGAGAGAACTTGCACTAGTGAAAGTATGAACCCTAGGCCTTGTTTCCTATCATTGCAATACCATTTACGCTCACTTTTATAGCTCGCTACCTTGCTGTTTTTATTATTTCAGATTACAAATACCTTTATCTACTATCTATTTTGCACTTGTATCTTCATCTCTTCTCCGAACTAGTGCACCTATACAATTTACCATTGTATTGGGTGTGTTGGGGACACAAGAGACTCTTTGTTATTTGGTTGCAGGGTTGTTTGAGAGAGACCATCTTCATCCTACGCCTCCTATGGATTGATAAACCTTAGGTCATCCACTTGAGGGAAATTTGCTACTGTCCTACAAACCTGTGCACTTGCAGGCCCAACAACGTCTACAAGAAGAAGGTTGTGTAGTAGACATCACGCCGCGCCAGGATCCGCGCCTGTCCAAGGGGCGCCTCCCTCTGTCGCATAGGAAGGCGCGCCCGGCGCCCTCCTCGGACAAGGCTCGGGGGCTCTCTCCTGGAGGCCCACCGACTTTGCCAAGGTCACGAGGGAGGCGCTCGGGCACCACTTGGAGGCGTGTTTCAAAGCACGTTTCCCTCAGGATGGTGTGAGGCAAGGAGGGCCAAAGCCTTAGGAGTTCATCACAAGAAACACTCAGGAGCTGCAGGAGTCAAGAATCATGCGCGGCAGCCGCCGCTTACCCGCTGTAGCTCCCCATCCTGGCGAGGATGGTGGGCTGCGCGTCTGCATCGATGTACCAGGGCTCAACTGAGCCGCATCTCACGAGCTCCACTGGCCCTCGCACGTGGGACGTTGCGAGGGTCCACCCCACAGCTACGTTCGCATGCCTCTCGGTCTGCCGAACGCGGTCGCCGCTCATTAGCGCCTGCTGAGGAGCATTCTGGAGGCTCAGGAGGTCAGGCATTGTGCAATCCTGGTGGAGATGGAGATGGTTGATGTCTACTACACAACCTTCTTCTTGTAGACGTTGTTGGGCCTGCAAGTGCACAGGTTTGTAGGACAGTAGAAAATTTCCCTCAAGTGGATGACCTAAGGTTTGTCAATCCGTAGGAGGCGTAGGATGAAGATAGTCTCTCTCAAACAACCCGGCAACCAAATAACAAAGAGTCTCTTGTGTCCCCAACACACCCAATACAATGGTAAATTGTATAGGTGTACTAGTTCGGCGAAGAGATGGTGATACAAGTGCAAAATAGATAGTAGAAATAGGTATTTGTAATCTGAAATTATAAAAATAGCCAGGTAACAAGTGGTAGAAGTGAGCATAAACGGTATTGCAATGATAGGAAACAAGCCTAGGGTTCATACTTTCACTAGTGCAAGTTCTCTCAACAATAATAACATAGATAGATCATATAACAATCCCTCAACATGCAACAAAGAGTCACTCCAAAGACACTAATAGTGGAGAACAAACGAAGAGATTATGGTAGGGTACGAAACCACCTCAAAGTTATTCTTTCGGATCAATACATTGAAGAGTTCGTACTAGAATAACACCTTAAGACACAAATCAACCAAAACCCTAATGTCACCTAGATACTCCATTGTCACCTCAAGTATCCGTGGGCATGATTATATGATATGCATCACACAATCTCAGATTCATCTATTCAACCAACACAAAGTACTTCAAAAAGTGCCCCAAAGTTTCTACCGGAGAGTCAAGAACGTGTGCCAACCCCTATCCATAGGTTCATGGGCGGAACCCGCAAGTTGGTCACCAAAACATACATCAAGAGGCACATGATATCCCATTGTCACCACAGATAAGCACGGCAAGACATACATCAATTGTTCTCATAAAAGACTCAATCCAATAAGATAACTTCAAAGGGAAAACTCAATTCATCACAAGAGAGTAGACGGGGAGAAACATCATAAGATCCAACTATAATAGCAAAGCTCGGGATACATCAAGATCGTGCCATAGAGGGAACACGAGAGAGAACACGAGAGAGAGAGAGAGAGAGAGAGAGAGAGAGAGAGAGAGAGAGAGATCAAACACATAGCTACTGGTACATACCTCAGCCCCGAGGGTGAACTACTCCCTCCTTGTCATGGAGAGCGCCGGGATGATGAAGATGGCCACCAGTGAAGGATCCCCCCTCTGGCAGGGTGCCGGGAGGGGCTCCCGAGAGGTTTCTGGTGGCTACAGAGGCTTGCAGCGGCGGAACTCCCGATCTATCTTGATTTTTGATGGTTTAGGGTACGTAGGCTTATATAGGCGAAAGAAGTCGGTCGGGGGGTTCTCGAGGGGTCCACGAGACAGGGGGCGCGCCCTATAGGGGGGCGCGCCCCCCTATCTCCTGGGCTCCTCGAGGATCTTCTGACTTGATCTCCAAGCCTCCAGGATGATATTCTTCCAAAAAATCACGATGCCGAAGGTTTCATTCCGTTTAGACTCCGTTTGATATTCCTTTTCTTCGAAATACTGAAACAGGCAATAAAACAGCAATATGGGTTGGGCCTCTGGTTAATAGGTTAGTCCCAAAAGTAATATAAAAGTGTATAATAAAGCCCATAATCATTCAAAACAGATAATAATATAGCATGAATGCTTCATAAATTATAGATACGTTGGAGACGTATCAGCATCCCCAAGCTTAATTCCTACTCGTCCTCGAGTAGGTAAATGATAAAAGAAATAATTTATGAAGTGTGAATGCTAGAGGTGCTCAAGTTTGATCAATGATAATTTCAATCACCTTTACTAGCATCATTATATGTCATAACAGTAGTTCATCTCATAAAAATTTTCACGAACTAGTAACAAGCAATTCACATGTTAAAGCATAGACCATAAACTTTCTTGAAAACTAGCAAACTTCATTCTTAGTCATCAAACAATTGCAATTCATCTTACTTTCAGGAAGAGTCTATGTCAGAGCTTTGATTTAGCAAACTTCACATACTCAACTATCATATAGTCTTCTACAATTGCTAACACTCACGCAATACTTGTGGTTATGAAGTTTTAATCAGACACAAAGAAAGATTGGGGCTTATAATGTTGCCTCCAAACGTATTCACCTTTGGGTGATGTCAACAATAATAGTTCATGCTAATGTACATCCAATTGGATATATATATCAGGATCACCCTAACATAAAGTGCTTGCCAAAGGATAAAATGAAAAAGGGAAAGGTGAAGATCACCTTGACTCTTGCATAAAGTAAAAGACATAAAGTAAAAGATAGGCCCTTCGCAGAGGGAAGCATAGGTTGTCATGGGCTTTTAGGGTTGGATACACAAAATCTTAATGCGAAAGAACGTCACTTTATATTGCCCCTTGTATATGGACCTTTATTATGCAGTCTGTCGCTTTTATTGCTTCCATAACAAGTTCGTACAAAGCTTATTTTCTCCGCACTAATAAGTCATGCATATTTAGAGAGCAATTTGTATTGCTTGCACCGATGACAACTTACTTGAAGGATCTTACTCAATCCATAGGTAGATATGGTGGACTCTCATGGCAAAACTGGGTTTAAGGATATTTGGAAGCACAAGTAGTATCTCTACTTGGTGCTAGGAATTTTTGGCTAGCGTGAGGGGGAAAGGCAAGCTCAACATGTTTGAATGATCCATAACAATATACTTTAACTGAGATGCGAGAAAACATAACCCATTACATTGTCTTCCTTGTCCAACATCTACTCTTTAGCATGTCATACTTAATGAGTGCTCACAATTATAAAAGATGTCTATGATAATATATTTATATGTGAAATCTCTCTTCCTTCAATATTCTTTCATGAATTGTTCAAATGACTAATACAATGCTTGCTAACCGTCAATAAATTTACAACCTCTACTTCTTAGATGTGAAGTCATTTCTACCCATGGGATAAGCAAATGAAAAATATATAAATTCAGATTTATGACATTCAACTCATTCAACCATTTACTCAAAGGATATAAGTGAAGCACAAGAGTAAATGACAAACTACTCCAAAAAGATACAAGTGAAGATCAATGAGTAGCTAAATAATTATGTAACTATGTGAAGACTCTCTCCCATTTAAGAATTTCAGATCTTGGTATTGTATTCAAACATCAAGCAAAACAAAATAAGATGACATTCCAAGGATAGCACAACTCGTGTGAAGAAGCAAAAACTTTGGCTCAACCGATACTAACCGATAGTTGTTGAAGAGGAAAGGTGGGATGCCTACCGGGGCATCCCCAAGCTTAGAAGCTTGAGACTTCTTGAAATATTATCTTGGGGTGCCTTGGGCATCCCCAAGTTTGAGCTTTTGTGTCTCCTTAATTCCTTTCATGTCACGGTTTCTCTTTTTATCAAAAAGCTTCATTCACAACAAACTCAACAAGAACTCGTGAGATAGGTTAGTATAAACCAATGCAAAACCATATCATATTCTACTGTAACAAATCACTAACATTATTATTCAACATTGAATACTAAATGTCTCTGCATATTTAATACTCCTATCCTCAAATAGAATCATTAAACAAGCAAGCATATACAAACAATGCAAACATAACAGCAATCTGCCAAAACAGTACAGTCTGTAAAGAATGCAAGAGTAACAATACTTCCCTGACTCCAAAAATTATGAACTAAAATTCCCACTTTAATAAATTTATCATATCTTAATATTCAAAAAGATTCAACATTATACCATTCTCTGAATTTTCTAGGGAATTTTTGCAACAGCGGTAAACTTTCTGTTTTCAAACAGCAACATGTATACTAGCAAAATAAGCATGGCAAAGGCTATCCTTGACTTTTTTATTGAAACTAAAGATGCAAAACATTATTCTAACTAACAGCAAGCAAAAACTAGCAAAATAAAATGATGCTCCAAGCAAAACACATATCATGTGGTGAATAAAATATAGCTCCAAGTAAAGTTACCGATGAATGAGGACGAAAGAGGGGATGCCTTCCGGGGCATCCCCAAGCTTAGTTGCTTGGTTGTCCTTGAATATTACCTTGGGGTGCCTTGGGCATCCCCAAGCTTAGGCTCTTGCCACTCCTTATTCCATAGTCCATCGAATCCTTACCCAAAACTTGAAAACTTCAACCACACAAAACTCAAAAACAAAACTCGTAAGCTCCGTTAGTATAAGAAAATAAAACCACCACTTAGGTACTGTAATGAACTCATTCTAAATTCAAATTGGTGTAATATTTAATGTATTATAAATTCTCTATGGTTCATACCACTTAATACTAGCCATAGATGCATCAAAATAAGCAAACAACACAATGAAAACAGAATGTGTCAAAAACAGAACAGTCTGTAGTAATCTATATAAAACGTATACTTCTGGAACCCCAAAAATTATGAAATAAATTTCTGGACCTGAGTAATTTGTCTATTAATAATCTTCAAAAATAATCAACCTAAAATCACTCTTCAGTAAAAAAATGGCAGCTAATCTCGTGAGCGCAAAAGTTTTTGTTTTTTACAGCAAGATCACATAAACTTCACCCAAGTCTTCCCAAAGGTTCTACTTGGCACTTTATTGAAACAAAAGCTATAAAACATGATTAATACAGTATCATAATCATGTGGACACACAAAAACAGTAAGTATAAATATTGGGTTGTCTCCCAACAAGAGCTTCTCTTTAACGCCTTTCTAGCTAGGCATGATGATTTCAATGATGCTCACATAAAAGATAAGAATTGAAACATAACGGGAGCATCATGAAGCATATGACTAGCACCTTTAAGTCTAACCCACTTCCTATGCATAGGGATATGTGATCAAACAACTTATGGGAACAATAATCAACTAGCATAGGAAGAAAAAACAAGCATAGCTTCAAGAATGTTAACACATAGAGAGGAAACTTGACATTATTGCAATTCCTACAAGCATATATTCCTCCCTCATAATAATTTTCAGTAGCATCATGAATGAATTCAACAATATAACCAGCACCTAAATCATTCTTTTTATGATCTACAAGCATAGAAAATTTACTACTCTCCGCATAAGCAAAATTCTTCTCATTCGGAATGGTGGGAGTATCATAAAAGACTTGAACACTAAAAATTGTTTCCATATTAAAAGAGTAATGTTAAGAAAAAGGGTAATCATAATCATGACAAGATTTTTAAATATAATCATCACTACTTTTATAGCATAAGTTTCATCACAATAAACATCATAAGTAGCAACTTCGTTCTCATCACAATCGACTGAAACCTCTCCCAAGATAGTGGAATCACTAAATAAAGTTGACACTCTTCCAAATCCAATTTCATATTCATCACAATAAGATTCAACATCCTCCAAAATAGTGGGATCACCACTACCTAAAGTTGACACTCTTCCAAACCCACTTTCATCAATATAATCATCATAAGTAGGAGGCATGCTATCATCATAACAACTTTGCATATCAAAACTTGGGATGCTAAAAATATCATCTTCATTAAACGTAGCATCCCCAAGCTTGGGACAAACATTAATTTCAGCAAATATATTCTCAAATATTTCATACTCATCAAACATAGCTTCCCCAAGATTGGGCCCTTTCATATCATAAGCATAATCACTCTCATCGTTAAAAATATGGATAGCACCAATAGTAAAGCAATTATCATCATCACAATGAGTAGTAGGAGCAACATCATTTGGGAGGGATACCTTTTTACTTTTGCTGCCCCTTCTTTTCCTTTTCTTCTTCACATTATGTGTGGGTTCAACATTCCTCTTCGAGCTCCTTATTGACGAGATTGGTTTTATAGAAAGCTCCTCCTCGTCACCTGATTCATCATAAGAAATAATAGGAGGATATTGGGAAGTCTCTTCCCTTTCATTATTCTCATAATCTTCTATTTGCTTTATTTTCTTTAGGTAATTGGCAATATAAGGATTTTCAATGCAATTCTCTGCACAAAACAAATAAATCTTTTCTAGATCAATATCAAGGAATTTCTTATGGGCAAATTCTGGAAGGTCCTTAAGTAAACGTTTCAACTCTTCATAACCCAAAAGTAAACTAAGTTCATTATAATGTGCAAGGGAAATCAAATCATCACAAGTTTGGACACGATTCGGTCATGAAACAATTTGCATTGGAGATGTAAATGACCACGTTCATTGCAAAGTTCACAAGTACGTCAAAGGAATTTTAAATTTTCAGCACTCACACCTAGCCTTTCTTGCAACCATTTAGTTTCTAAATGCTTATGCCTCTTGCAATATATATCTTCTCTATTTGGTGTGTTCATGCAAACATGCACTCCACAAAAGTTGACATGCTCGTAAGAGATATTTTCATCATAACTAGTGCAATCATCATTAGTACTATGTATATTCAAGGAGTTTATACTAACAACATTGCAATCATGCTCATCATTCAAAGATTTAGTATCAAGCATTTTAATGCATTCTTCTTCTAGCACTTGATCACAATTTTCCTTTCCATCAAACTCACGAAAGATATTAAAAAGACGAAGCACACGAGACAAACTTAACTCCATTTTTGTGTAGTTTTCTTTTATAAACTGAACTAGTGATAAAACAAGAAACAAAAAGATTCGATTGCAAGATCTAAAGATATACCTTCAAGCACTCACCTCCCCGGCAATGGCGCCGGAAAAGAGCTTGATGTCTACTACACAACCTTCTTCTTGTAGACGTTGTTGGGTCTGCAAGTGCACAGGTTTGTAGGACATTAGAAAATTTCCCTCAAGTGGATGACCTAAGGTTTGTCAATCCGTAGGAGGCGTAGGATGAAGATAGTCTCTCTCAAACAACCCGGCAACCAAATAACAAAGAGTCTCTTGTGTCCCCAACACACCCAATACAATGGTAAATTGTATAGGTGTACTAGTTCAGCGAAGAGATGGTGATACAAGTGCAAAATAGATAGTAGAAATAGGTATTTGTAATCTGAAACTATAAAAACAGCAAGGTAACAAGTGGTAGAAGTGAGCGTAAACGGTATTGCAATGATAGGAAACAAGGCCTAGGGTTCATACTTTCACTAGTGCAAGTTCTCTCAACAATAATAACATAGATAGATCATATAACAATCCCTCAACATGCATCAAAGAGTCACTCCAAAGACACTAATAGCGGAGAACGAACGAAGAGATTATGGTAGGGTACGAAACCACCTCAAAGTTATTCTTTCGGATCAATCTATTCAAGAGTTCGTACTAGAATAACACCTTAAGACACAAATCAACCAAAACCCTAATGTCACCTAGATACTCCATTGTCACCTCAAGTATCCGTGGGCATGATTATATGATATGCATCACACAATCTCAGATTCATCTATTCAACCAACACAAAGTACTTCAATATGTGCCCCAAAGTTTCTACCGGAGAGTCAAGAATGTGTGGCAACCCCTATGCATAGGTTCATGGGCAGAACCCGAAAGTTGGTCACCAAAACATACATCAAGAGGCACATGATATCCCATTGTCACCACAGATAAGCACGGCAAGACATACATCAAGTGTTCTCATAAAAGACTCAATCCGATAAGATAACTTCAAAGGGAAAACTCAATTCATCAGAAGAGAGTAGAGGGGGAGAAACATCATAAGATCCAACTATAATAGCAAAGCTCAGGATACTTCAAGATCGTGCCATAGAGGGAACACGAGAGAGAACACGAGAGAGAGAGATCAAACACATAGCTACTGGTACATACCCTCAGCCCCGAGGGTGACCTACTCCCTCCTCGTCATGGAGAGCGCCGAGATGATGAAGATGGCCACCGATGAAGGATCCCCCCTCTGGCAGGGTGCCGGGAAGGGCTCCCAAGACGTTTCTGGTGGCTACAGAGGCTTGCGGCGGCGGAACTCCCGATCTATCTTGATTTTCAATGGTTTTAGGGTACGTAGGCTTATATAGGCGAAAGAAGTCGGTTAGGGGGTGCTCGAGGGGTCCGCGAGGTACGGGGCCGCGCCCTGTAGGGGGGGGCTATCTCCTGGGCTCCTCGAGGATCTTCTGACTTGATCTCCAAGCCTCCAGGATGAAATTCTTCTAAAAAAATCACGATGCCAAAGGTTTCATTCCGTTTGGACTCCATTTGATATTCCTTTTCTTCGAAATACTAAAACAGGCAATAAAACAGCAATATGGGCTGGGCCTCCGGTTAATAGGTTAGTCCCAAAAGTAATATAAAAGTGTATAATAAAGCCCATAATCATTCAAAACAGATAATAATATAGCATGAATGCTTCATAAATTATAGATACGTTGGAGACGTATCAATGGTCCTTGAAGAACCGCCTGTGCCCCCGGAGCCTCCCGAGGCTCTGGGCCCTGGGGGCTCGTGAGGATCGGCTTCCACACCATGCTCCATCCGCTACCTCAACATTCCTCCATCTCCAGTGGTATCAGCTGCTCTCCCTGGCACGACGCTTGCGCATGGGTCCGTCCCTACAACGTCGAAAAACCTGAGTGGCGGAGCTCTGGCCATGGCAGCCCCGCACGGTGCCACCTCATCAGGCCCTCAGTGCCCTCATCACTCCCCCAGAGCAACCAGTGGCTGGCTGACGATTGTGATGGTGACTCTCGCTTTTCTCGTGATAAGTTTACAGGGCCTCTCTAAGGGACAGCGTCGGGCGAGGCCTCCGCGGTCCCTCTTCCTCTCTCACCCGCACAAACTGCTTGTGCGTTAAAGGGGGGGTTGAGCATCACGACTCGCATGCTCTTACTGGACCTCCAGCCCTCACCTCCTGGCCTTGTCCACGGCATCGTGACCTGGCATACCAGCGACGGCTGAGCTCGCTCGAGGGCCGGGACCCGAGGATGTAGAGCATGAAGGGGAGTGCAGGGGAGAAGGAGGAGGCTCGCGAAGACCTCACCGGGCAACCCCTCAGCTGCTGGCGCGCGGGCCTGGCGCAGCGGTGAGAAATGGCTTCAAGCTCCTGAGATAAGTCATTCTCCAGAACTACTAGCTATCGCAACACCAACTTTGCACCTAATGCAGCCCCGTAATGGTGACGTTGCGCTCCTTTCTCACCGAGCGGCGGCTGCTTGAGTGCTAAAAGGGACCTCCCAAGCATCGCGCCTCGGGGGCTCTTACTGGACCTCGGGCCGCTCACCTCCTGGCCTTGACCACGAAATCGCGACCTGGCATACCAGCGACGGCTGAAGCCTGCCTGGGGACCGGGACCTGTCAGCGCAGAGCAGCAGGCCCTCATGAGGTTAGAAAGGAGGGACCAAGCTGAGACGGGACGAGCATCTCACACTACTTCACGATGAGGATCATATTAACAAAAGAGACTACAGACACTTTACAAGCCCCCGCGGGGTGTGTTCTTGGTTCCTCGCAGGAACAAAAGACCCGAATCCTAAGGAGCCCTAACTACAGGAACCACAGTGGCAGACGCCATCATCAACAGTGGCCCATGTGGGGCCGGCGCCAACCTCATCCAGATCAACCACGCCGACCGTCAGGCGCATCGGCTCTGCTTCGGGCGCGGCGGGAGCTCGGTGGCTCGTAGCTATCGTCGCTCGTCTCCGGAGTCAGGAGAAGTTCGGGGGAGTCGCTGGACCCTCCGGCACGGTCTCTGCTGCCAGAGGAGCTGCTGGAAAGGCGGGCGGCAGGCCTGGTCCTTGCCGTTCCGGAGCCCCGGCCGCTGCCTCTGGGACAGCACTCCAGCCGGCGTCCTTCCTTGTCGAAGACCTTGAAGAACATCAAGGAGGCGCCATCGTACTCCAGATGGATCGCGAGGGTGCCCTCCGTTTGGCAGACCCTGGCGATCTCGCCCTAGCCTCGGGTCAGGAAGACCCTACCAGGAGGGACAACTTCGACCTCCGCTTCGATCGTGGGGTGCGGCAGTTGGCGTGTTGCAGCCATAGCTCACGATGCCCCCTCGTCGGTATCTCAAAGGTGAAGGAAGCAGGTAGGCGGATCTAGGAGCTCGGAGGCATGGCGGCATGAAGCACGAGCTCGCGGGAGGAGTTCGCCGCATGGACTCCAGGGGGGACGCGCACCGCCATGATCCGTCGGCGACGCCGGCAACGCGGGCGGCGCCGCTTGTCGCCCTCTTCCATAGGGCCCTCGGCCTGGGCGTACAAGGGCAATGGGTATCCAGGAGGAGGCTGCTCGTACCAAGGCCTCGACACCTCCTACCGAGCACCCTTGTCTCAGCGGCAGGGGACCGGCCGCTTCTTCAGTGGAAGTGGGACGGGCCCCTCTCGGGGGGCCTTCCCTTTCTCTTCGGCCGAGAACCGGCGGATCAGTGCCATTGTCGACGATTTGAAGGAGCAGTGAAGAAGGGGGGGCGGAGCAAGGAAAGACGGACTAGAAGGGCTCGCGCCTCTCCGTACTTATGGCCGGAGGAAGCCAACCTTCGGCCTCCACGATCGCAGGTAATCATGACCCGTTTTAGCATGCAGGGACTTGTCTTGTCGAATGGTTGCCGAAGCATCGTGGGGAAGCAGAGATGCCCATGTCCAATCAACCGCCACGCGGCGCCCAAGGCCACAGGCTGTTGGGGCCCGCAGCGCTTCGCACTTGCCCCTTCGCTTCTCTGCTAAGCCAAGTCCGGGCGCGCCTTGGGCCCGGGGGCTACTGTCGGCGTTCTAGGAACGGGCGTCCCCAGACTTGCCTGCCTGCGGCCTGCGGCGTGGCTCGGGGAGTGGCCCAGTGCGGCCCATCTTCATCAACTCAAGCTCAAGACCCTCGCGAGGGGCCAAGCCTCGCGGGGCGGACGACAGGAAGCTTCCTCAGGAGTAGCCTCGTCAGGCTGGCTCGCGAGGAGGCGGAGAGATCAAGGCAGGGGTACCTCGTGAGATGCCTGTGACACAAGCCATGACGATCGAGGCCAGGAGGGTGCCAGGCGGGCGCCGGCCTGCGCAGTGTCCGTGTTTCCCCTTTGGTGCAAAGGGAGCAAGCACAGGCCAAGGCATTAGGCAAAGGCTACCATTTTGGTGCAACAAGACCAAGACCAGCGGAACGGCAGGATGGAGGTCACCGTGGAGCCCAGGACGGCGTCATCGTCAGAGTCTTTGGCAGGCAAGGACCAACTTTAGTCAGGATAAGTGTACTAGATGTTCCCCTTCAAAATGGCCAATTGTTGGCGCCCTTCCCGCTCAATATTTGGGAAGAGGACTAGGGCCTCTTACTCTATATATAGGACTAGCCACCATAGTATAGAGGCACCTAGAATCAACCCCCTCCAAAGGGACAACACCACCACAAGAACATCCCTCGAGAGGCTGTTCTTCCCTTGTACTATTCATCATCAGCCCCAGAGGCAATCCACCACACCACAAACTAGAGTAGGGTATTACACCACAACGGTGGCCCGAACTAGTATAAACCTTGCATCCCTTGTGTTGTTCATCGTGTAGCCTAAATCCTTTGCGAGTTGGTAGAGGAGAGATCTTCGCGCGCACCCCAGAGTTCAAACCTCAAGGGTCTGCCAGAACCCGCAATCCGACAGTGTTCGGTTATAGGGTTACTTACTTGGGTATCTGGGCGGTTGCAGCTCAGGCCCGCATCCTCGGTGGTGTCCGGACACTTTACTCGTGGCCCGAAGAACAACTTATACATCCCTTCGAGCGCCATACCAAAGAAGTGTTGAATGGTTCGCGGACCCTCCGGATTGAACTCCCACATCCGGAGAGGACGTCGTTTGCACGGCAGGACCCGCCGAACTAGCATTACCTGGATTATTTTGACAAGACTGATATCCCTCTCAAGAATCTCCCTAATACGGCTCTGGAACGTCGGTACATCGTTAGCAGGCCCCCAGTCCAGTCCCACGTTGGCCCACGACGCCAGTTGAGGCGGAGGGCCCAAGCGGAAGGCGGGGGCGGGCGGCCACCTTGTGCCTTGGGGAGTTGTGATGTAAAACCACCTCCGTTGCCACAGATCGGACACCTCCGAGAAAGAACCTTCTGGCCATGGAACATCAGCGTTTCTGCTTATGGTGGCGCCCCCGCACTCCGCTTGTCGCCCCTCAATCTCCTTCGGCTTCACATTGAAGGTCTTGAGCCATAGGCCGAAGTGGGGGGTGATGTGGAGGAAGGCTTCGCACATGACGATAAATGACGAGATGTGGAGGATGGAATCCGGAGCTAGATCATGAAAATCTAGCCCGTAATAGAACATGAGCCCCCTCACGAAGGGATCAAGAGTAAAGCCCAAGCCTCGGAGGAAGTGAGAGACAAATACGACATTCTCATTGGGTTTGGGAGTAGGGATGACCTACCCTGCGACAGGAAGCCTGTGCTTGACATCGGCGGTTAGATATCTGGCCCGCCTAAGCTTCGCAATGTCCTCCTCTGTGACAGAGGAGGCCATCCACTAGCCTTGAAGGTCGGATCTGGACATGATCAAAGATCCGAAGTGCTTAACCTTGAGCTTTGGGTGTTGGGACTCGAAGTGCGGGAAGGCACAAGCGTGTAGATAGAGGGATAGGCCTCGACCCCTCTATAAAGGGGGAGAATATCAAGTGTCCCCAGCATAACCGTCTGGGATTTGCCTAAAAACACGGAGTCATGCCAACAGGCGTGGTTGGATTACCCATACCTATATTGATGAGGATCCCACTTTAAGAGGGACACGATCTCTGCTTCGACAAGACGTGCCAAAGGAACCGCCTCGTAATATGTGCGGTAGCTGGTTATAAAAAATGGTTCGAATAAAAACTGGACCGTGGTGTGATGTCATGTTTCGAAGAGTTGTTAGCATATTAGATTCGTGGATTATTATTCCCCCTATAGTGGTATGTGGAACTTGTTTTGCAGAGCCGGACACGGTCCTTGTGTTCGGAATTTATCTTGAAGTATTCGGAGATAGAACCCGCCTTGCAATGCCGAAGACAATCTGTGCGCCGGACTCATCGTCATTGAAGCCCGGTTCAGGGGCTACTGAGGGAGTCCTGGATAAGGGGGTATCCGGAAAGCCGGACTATATGCTTTGGCCGGACTGTTGGACTATGAAGATACAAGATTGAAGACTTCGTCCCATGTCCGGATGGGACTCTCCTTTGCGTGGAAGGCAAGCTTGGCGATCCGGATAATAGATCTCCTTCTCTGTAACCGACTCTATGTAACCCTAGCCCCCTCCGGTGTCTATATAAACCGGAGGGTTTAGTCCATAGGACAGAAGACAATCATAATCATAGGCTAGCTCCTAGGGTTTAGCCTCTACGATCTTGTGGTAGATCAACTCTTGTAATACTCATATCATCAAGATCAATCAAGCAGGAAGTAGGGTATTACCTCCATTGAGAGGGCCCGAACCTAGGTAAACATCGTGTCCCCAGTCTCATGTTACCATTAGCCTTAGACGCACAGTTCGGGACCCACTACCCGAGATCCGCCGGTTTTGACACTGACACCCATGGTGGCCCTAGACCAACTTAGGCCAAAAGCCTAAGCTTGGGGGAGTATGTATTTCTCACCGACATTACATTCATGTTCACACACTCATTCTAGTTGTCGGTGTTCATACTTCTTCATTATATTATCCATGCTAGTTTTTTTTGCTTTCTTCTTGTGTGTTTGAAAAACTTTGGAAAAACCAAAAAATTAGTTGTATTTTCTAGCTAGTTTACTTTCCATGTCTATGTAGTAGTACTATTAAAGGAAAACCCAAAAAGATTTCTCGTTCTTCTTTTGCTTGTTCGGAGCTTTCCCGTTGATAACCCACAAGTGTAGGAGATCAGCTGTAGCCTCTTTCGATAAGTAAGAGTGTCGAACCCAACGAGGACCTAAAGGTAGAACAAATATTCCCTCAAATTCTATCGACCACCGATACAACTCTACGCACGCTTGACGTTCGCTTTACGTAGAACAAGTATGAAACTAGAAGTACTTTGTAGGTGTTGTTGGATAGGTTTGTAAGAATATAAAGAGCACATAAACATAAACTAGGGGCTGTTTAGATGAAGACACAACTAAGCTAGTTTTAGTAGAGAGCTTTTTGTCACGAGAAAGTTATTTGTCCCTAGGCAATCGATAACTAGACCGGTAATCACTATTGCAATTTTATTTGAGGGAGAGGCATAAGCTAACATACTTTCTCTACTTGGATCATATGCACTTATGATTGGAACTCTAGCAAGAATCTGCAACTACTAAAGATCATTAAGGTAAAACCCAACCATAGCATTAAAGCATCAAGTCCCCTTTATCCCATATGCCACAACCCCCTTACTCGGGTTTATGCTTCTGTCACTCAAGCAAGCCACTATAAGCGAATCATGAAGATATTGCAACACCCTACAGCGGGAATCCCTCACGCTTGCGCGACATGGTGGGCACAATAGGACAACACCAGTAATAAAACATGCGACTCAAACCAATCACGATCATCAATTAACCCATAGGACAAAACGGATCTACTCAAACATCATAGGATAGCCATACATCATTGGGAAATAATATATAGCGTTGAGCACCATGTTTAAGTAGATATTACAGCGGGTAAAAGAGAGGTTACACCGCTGCATAGAGGGGGGGAAGAGTTGATGATGAGGGCGGTGAAGTTGTTGGTGTAGATCGCGGTGATGATGATGGCCCCTGGCAGCACTCCGGCGCCACCGGAAGCAAGGGGGAGAGAGCGCCCCTTCTTCTTCTTATTCCTTGACCTCCTCCCAAGATGGGAGAAGGGTTTCCCCTCTGGTCCTTGGCTCCCACGGCGTGGTAGGGGCGAGAGCCCCTCCGAGATTGGATCTGTCTCTCTGTCTCTCTCTGTTTTTGCATTCCCAGATTCTTCCCTTTCACTGTTTCTTTTATATCTGGAGATCCGTAACTCTGATTGGATTGAAACCTTCACCTAGATTTTTCTCTAAAAAATAGCTTTCTTGCGGCAAAAGAAGAGAGTCAAACGCCTTACGGGGTGCCCACGAGGGTCAGGGGCGCGCCCTCCTGCCTCGTGGCCCCCTCGGGCACCGTCTCACGTTGATTTTTCTTCCCAAAAATCATAAATATTCCAAAAATATTCTCCATCCGTTTTTATCCTGTTTGGGCTCCGTTTGATATGGGGTTTCTGTGAAACATAAAACATGCAACAAACAGGAACTGGCACTGGGCACTGGATTAATATGTTAGTCCCAAAAATAGTATAAAAAGTTGCCAAAAGTATAGGAAAGTTGAATAATATTGGCATGGAACAATCAAAAATTATAGATACAATGGAGACGTATCAACATCCCCAAGCTTAATTCCCGCTCGTCCTCGAGTAGGTAAATGATAAAAAAGGTGATTTTTTATGTGGAATGCTACCTAGAATAATCTTGATCATATGTCTAATCATGGCATGAATATTAAGACACGAGTGATTCAAGGCAATAGTCTATCATTTGACATGAAAACGATAATACTTCAAGCATGCCAACCAAGCAATTATGTCGTATCAAATAACATAGCCAAAGAAAGCTTATCCCTACAAAATCATATAGTTTGGCCATGCCTCATTTTCGTCACACAAGATGCTCCCATCATGCACAACCCCGATGACAAGCTGAGCAATTGGTTCATACTTTTTAACGCTCTTCAGCCTTTTCAACCCTCACGCAATACATGAGTGCAAGCCATGGATATAGCACTATAGGTGGAATAGAGTATGATGGTGGAGGTTTATGTGGAGAAGACAAAAAGGGAGAAAGTCTCACATCAACGCGGCTAATCAACAGGCTATGGAGATGCCCGTCAATTGATGTCAATGCGAGGAGTAGGGATTGCCATGCAATGGATGCACTAGAGCTATAAGTGTATGCAAGCTCAAACTGAAAACTAAGTGGGTGTGCATCCAACTTGCTTGCTCATGAAGACCTCGGGCATTTGAGGAAGCCCATCATCGGAATATACAAGCCAAGTTCTATAATGAAAAATTCCCACTAGTATATGAAAGTGATAACTCAAGACACTCTCTTCTATGAAGAACATGGTGCTACTTTGAAGCACAAGTGTAGTAAAAGGATAGTAACATTGCCCCTTCTCTCTTTTTGTCTCATTTTTTATTTTCTCTCTCTCTCTCTCTCTCTCTCTCTCTCTCTATATATATATATATATATATATATATATATATATATATATATATATATATATATATAT
>NC_041387.1:477250395-477282589 GCF_002162155.2 Triticum dicoccoides
TATGGTGGGCTTCTTTGGCCTCTTTTTTTAATTGGGTTTCTTTGGCCCCTTTTATATTTCCTAAAGTCCGGAGTCTCATCCCGACTTGTGGGGGAATCATAGTCTCCATCACACTTTTAATTACTTACAACTCAATATTACAACTCAATATCTAGAACAAAGATATGACTCTATATGAATGCCTCCGGCGGTGTACCGGGATGTGCAATGATCTAGCATAGCAAAGATATCAAAAAATGGACAAGCCATGAAAACATCATGCTAGCTATCTTACGATCATGCAAAGCAATATGACAATGAATGCTGAGGTCATGTATATGATGATGATGGAAGTTGCATGGCAATATATCTCGGAATGGCTATGGAAATGCCATGATAGGTAGGTATGGTGGCTGTTTTGAGGAAGATATAAGGAGGCTTATGTGTGATAGAGTGTATCGTATCACGAGGTTTGGATGCACCGGCGAAGTTTGCACCAACTCTCGAGGTAAGAAAGGGTAATGCACGATACCGAAGAGGCTAGCAATGATGGAAGTGTGAGAGTGCGTATAATCCATGGACACGCAAAGCAATATGACAATGAATGCTCAAGTCATGTATATGATGATGATGGAAGTTGCATGGCAATATATCTCGGAATGGCTATGGAAATGCCATGATAGGTAGGTATGGTGGCTGTTTTGAGGAAGATATAAGGAGGCTTATGTGTGATAGAGCGTATCATATCACGGGGTTTGGATGCACCGGCAAAGTTTGCACCAACTCTCGAGGTGAGAAAGGGCAATGCACGGTAGCGAAGAGGCTAGCAATGATGGAACTGTGAGAGTGTGTATAATCCATGGACTCACATTAGTCATAAAGAACTCATATACTTATTGCAAAAGTTTATTAGCCCTCGAAGCAAAGTACTACTACGCATGCCCCTAGGGGGATAGATTGGTAGGAAAAGACCATCGCTCGTCCCCGACCGCCATTCATAAGGAAGACAATCAAAGAAACACCCCATGCTTCAAATTTGTCACACAACAGTTACCATACGTGCATGCTATGGGACTTGCAAACCTCAACACAATTCTCAACTAGCACGACTCTAATATCACCACCTTTATATCGCAAAACTATTGCAAGGAATCAAACATATCATATTCAGTGATCTACAATTTTTATGTAGGATTTCATGACTAACCATGTGAATGACCAATTCCTGTCATCTCTCTAAATGGATATAAGTGAAGGAAGAGAGTTTAATTCTTTCTACAAAAGATATGCCCACGCTCTAACAAATATAAGTGAAGCAAAAGAGCATTCTACAAATGGCGGTTTTCTATGTGAAGAGAAACAGGCAATCCAAACTTCAAATGATATAAGTGTAGCACATGAATCATTCTATAAAGCCATACTCAAAAGATATAAGTGAAGTGCAATGAAAATTCTATAAATCAACCAAGGACTATCTCATACCAGCATGGTGCATAAAAGAAAAGTGAAAACTAAATGCAAAAGACGCTCCAAGATTTGCACATATCACATGAACGAAACGAATCCGAAAACATACCGATACTTGTTAAAGAAAGAGGGGATGCCTTCCAGGGCATCCCCATGCTTAGACGCTTGAGTATCCTTGAATATTTACTTGGGGTGCCTTGGGCATCCCCAATCTTGATATCTTGCCTCTCCTCCTTTTCCTCACATCGAGACCTCCTCGATCAAACACTTCATCCACACAAAACTTCAACAGAAAACTCGGTAAGATCCGTTAGTATAATAAAGCAAATCACTACTCTAGGTACTTTTGCAAACCAATTCATTTTTTTCATTGTGTCTACTGTAATATAACTCTTCCATGGCTAAATCCACTGATAGAAATTGATAGTTTCATCAAAACAAGCAAACTATGCATCAAAAACAGAATCTGTCAAGAACAGAACAGTCTGTAGCAATCTGAACATTCACCATACTTCTGGTACTCCAAAAATTCTACCAAAATTAGTAAAAACAAACAATTTGTAAGAAAGACAGTGCAAAAAGTTTCAGAACCATTTGACGTTCCAGTAAAAAAATGTAAAATCGTGCACTACACCCAAAGTTTCTGTCCTGCACCGTACAAACCAACAAGCATTGTAAACATCCTAAAGGCAATCGTTGGCACATTATTTTTATAATACAATGGAATTGTACAAGGGGATAATTATTTTTGTTGAAAAGTTTCTGTAATCAAGATTCACAAAGTTTCCATGAGCATGAACAAAGTTGAAGGATCTCTCCCACTTCAACAATTCTTGTCTTTCTCACTTTCACTTTCCTTTTTGAAAAGTTTTGGGTTCCCCTCTTTATTTTTTTGTTTTTAGACTATATGAAAGCACACAACATAAACAAATGACTCTCTAAAACTTCCGGGTTGTCTCCCTGGCAGCGCTTTCTTTAAAGCCATTAAGCTAGGCATATAGTGCTCAAGTAATGGATCCACCCAGATCCCAAGGTATATCAAAGCCAATTTTAATTAACAATGATTTGTGATTTAGTAGTGAGCACAAAGTAACATATATCATGCAACAACAAAGTTTAACTCTCTTCCTATGCATCAACATGTCATAAAAGAACAATTCATGCACACCAAGTAAAGGCCAATGCATAGTATAAGCAGTTTCTTGCAATTTTATCATATTGGAAACATAGAGAGGTGGAGATATAGTTCCTCTCTCATAATAATTGCAAATAGGAGCAGCAAGCACATGCATATTATATTCATCAAAAATATCATGTGCAATGGTAAAATGCAACCCATCAATATAATCCTTAATAAGCACAAACTTCTTCGATATAGTGTAGTTGGGAGAATTCAAAAAGATAATAGGACTATCATGCATGGGTGCAATAGCAACAATTTCATGTTTAACATAAGGAACTATAGCAAGTTTATCTCCATAAGCATAATTCATATTGGCATCTTGGCCACAAGCATAGGAAGCATCATCAAAAAGGGGTATTTCAAGAGAATCAATGGGATCATAACAATCATCATAGCAATCATCCTTCGGTAAGCACGAAGGGAAATTAAACAATGTATGAGTTGGAGAGTTACTCTCATTAGAAGGTGGGCACGGGTAGCTAATCCGCTCTTCCTCCTTTTGTTCTTCGCTCTCCTCATCATCTTTTTCATCCAATGAGCTCAAAGTTTCATCAATTTCTTCTTCCATAGACTCCTGCAAAATATTAGTCACTTCGTGGACAGCAGAGACCTTCTCAATAAATGCATCAATATCGGAATTGTATTCATAATTCTCATAACAATATTTAAGTATAGCAAAATTTCCAGGTCTATAAACAGCATCATCAATATTTTCACACTCTTTAAACAAAGATTCAATTTCATAAGCACCCATAAAAGCAACGAATCCTTCTATTTGTTCCACATCATGGTAATCATATATACCATTAGCATAAGAAGCTAAGGTTTCATTATCATTAAATTTGCATGAAAAGGGAAGGTGTGGAGCCTTCGTCCTAGAGCAACAAGTATAATCATATCTCAAGCATAGTTGACGAGCATACCAATGCAACATATGAATTTGATCCCATAATAGTTTCCCTTTTTGTGTCAAGCAATAATCCCTAAAGTATTCATGTTGATCCAACGTGTCTCCCATAACATAATTGAATGGGGTTTTCTCAGGATTATCAAAGTAGTACATAATATTTTTCACATAACCAGCATCGAGGGTTTTAGGAGGTTCCCCATCTCCATGAGTAGCAAGTACACCTAATTTTTTTGGTATTTCATGTTCCATATCCATAACTAAGGATAGAGAACAACTTAGAACAACAAATAAAAATTACTTAGTGATAAAGCAAACAAGCACACACGAGAATATTCACCCCACGCTATGACTCCCCGGCAACGGCGCGAGAAAAAGGTCTTGATAACCCACAAGTGTAGGGGATCAGTTGTAGCCTCTTTTGATAAGTAAGAGTGTCGAACCCAACGAGGAGCTAAAGGTAGAACAAATATTTCCTCAAGTTCTATCGACCACCGATACAACTCTACGCACGCTTGACATTCGCTTTACCTAGAACAAGTATGAAACTAGAAGTACTTTGTAGGTGTTGTTGGATAGGTTTGCAAGAATATAAAGAGCACGTAAATATAAACTAGGGGCTGTTTAGATGAAGACACAACTAAGTTAGTTTTAGTAGAGAGCCTTTTGTCACGAGAAAGTTATTTGTCCCTAGGCAATCGATAACTAGACCGGTAATCACTATTGCAATTTTATTTGAGGGAGAGGCATAAGCTAACATACTTTCTCTACTTGGATCATATGCACTTATGATTGGAACTCTAGCAAGCATCTGCAACTACTAAAGATCATTAAGGTAAAACCCAACCATAGCATTAAAGCATCAAGTCCCCTTTATCCCATACGCCACAACCCCCTTACTCGGGTTTATGCTTCTGTCACTCAAGCAACCCACTATAAGCGAATCATGAAATATTGCAATGCCCTACAGCAGGAATCCTTCACGCTTGCGCAACAAGGAGGGAACAATAGGACAGCACCAATAATAAAACATGCAACTCAAACCAATCACGATCATCAATTAACCCATAGGACAAAACGGATCTACTCAAACATCATAGGATAGCCATACATTGTTGGGAAATAATATATAGCATTGAGCACCATGTTTAAGTAGAGATTACAGCGGGTAAAAGAGAGGTTACACCGCTGCATAGAGGGGGAAAGAGTTGGTGATGAGGGCGGTAAAGTTGTTGGTGTAGATCGCGGTGATGATGATGGCCCCCAGCAGCGCTCCAGCGCCACCGGAAGCAAGGGGGAGAGAGCCACCCTTCTTCTTCTTCTTCTTCCTTGACCTCCTCCCAAGATGTGAGAAGGGTTTCCCCTCTGGTCCTTGGCTCCCATGGCGTGGGAGGGGCGAGAGCCCCTCCGAGATTGAATCTATCTCTCTGTCTCTCTCTGTTTCTGCGTTCGCAAATTCTGCCCTTTCACCGTTTCTTTTATATTCGGAGATGCGTAACTCTGATTGGATTGAAACCTTCGCCCAGATTTTTCTCTGAAAATTATCTTTCTTGCGGCAAAAGAAGAGCGTCAACCGCCTTACGGGGTGCCCACGAGGGTCAGGGGCGAGCCTGCCCCCTAGGGTGCGGCCCCCTGCCTCGTGGCCCCCTCGGGCACCATCTTGTGTTGAATTTTCTTCCCAAAAATCATAAATATTCTTCGTTCGTTTTTATCCCGTTTGGACTCCGTTTGATATGGGGTTTCTGCAAACAAACATGCAACAAACAGGAACTGGCACTGGGCACTGGATCAATATGTTAGTCCCAAAAATAATATAAAAAGTTGCCAAAAGTATATGAAGTTGAATAATATTGGCATGGAACAATCAAAAATTATAGATACGACAGAGACGTATCACCCATGTAAATAGTTTTTCTCATCGTTGTTATACTTTCTTCAGAAAAACAAAAACTGCAAAAAATTTCAGTGTGTTTCTTTGAAATTATTTTCTTTTCTTTGGGGGTCGAGAGGATAAGACCACGATGAAAATGATGATTCGCTCTCATATGCATTATTGTTGATCTAACAAAGAGCCTGTATTACCTTGTCATCTTATTTGAATAAATGTTTGCAGATTCCAGCTTAGTCCAATGCACGTGCACTATTATTATTATCCACACCGTTCGATCGTGCAAGTGAAAGGCAATAATGACGATATATGATGAAATGATTGAAATGGGGAAAAGCTGGTATGAACTCGACCTATCTTGTTTTTGTAAATATTATTAGTTCATCATTCCTGATTCATCCTATTATGAATGAAACATGTTTGCAATGACAACTAGAGATTGTAGTTACTCATGCCATGCTTAATTAGCTGAGAGTTTATAATGGTTTACTTTGCGTGCCAACATACTATTTAAATAGTTATGATGTAGTATGATAGGATGGTATCCTCCTCTGAATGATTCGAGTGACTTGACTTGGCACATGTTCACGCATGTAGTTGAAACAAAATCAACATAGCCTCCACGATATTTATGTTCATGGTGATTTATATCCTACTCATGCTTGCCCTCAGTGTTGGTTAATCTTAATGCATGTTTATGACTGTTATCGCTCTCTAGTTGGTCGCTTCCCAGTCTCTTTCTAGCCTTCATTTGTACTAAGCGGGAATACTGCTTGTGCATCCACTTCCATAAACCCCAAAGTTGTTCCATATGAGTGCACCATACCTACCTATATGTGGTATTTACCTGCCGTTCCAAGTAAATTTGCATATGTGAAACTCTAAACCTTTAAATGAAATTATGTTTTGTATGCTCGAAACGCTCATGTAGCAACTAGGGATGTCTATATCTTCCATGCTAGGTGGGTTATTCTCACGACAAGTGGACTCCGCTCATCATTCACGAGAAAATGGCTGGTAATCGGGGTGCCCAGTCCCATGCTCAAATCAAACCAAAATAATTGCAAACAAAACTCCCCCAGGATTGTTGTTAGTTGGACGGTCCCCGTTGTTTTGGACCAGCCATGGAGTGTGCTTGTTGGTGGTGGGGGAGTATAAACTTTACCATTCTGTTTGGGAACCGCCTATAATGTATGTAGCATGGAAGATACCGAGATATCTTGGTTGTTATGTTGACAATGAAAGCATACTACTCAAAATATTATTTATCTCTATTTCAAAAACTCGAGCTCTGGCACCTTTGAAAATCCCTGCTCCCCTCTATGAAGGGACTATCTATTTACTTTTATGTTGAGTCATCATCCTCCTATAAAAAGCACCACTATCATTTGTATGCGTTGTTATTAATTGATATTGAGTATGACTATGACTAGATCTTTTTCACCATGAATTACAATGTCTATTCAGTCCTTGATCTTCAGGGGTGCTCTGCATTTATGTTTTGCGGTCTCAGAAAGGGCTAGCAAGATACCATCTTATTATATCATATCATGATTGTTTTGAGAAAGTGTTGTCATCCGAGATTTACTATTATTACTTGCTAGTTGATTATGCCATTGATATGAGTAAATGTGAGACCTAAATATTATTGTGAATATGGTTAGTTCATAATCTATGCTGAAAACTTGAATGTTGGCTTTACATATTTGCAATAACAAGATCAAACACAGTTTGTAAAAGTTTTTCTTTATCACTTTCAGTTTATCAACTGAATTGTTTGAGGACAAGCAATGGGTTAAGCTTGGGGAGTTGATACGTATCCAACGTATCTACTTTTCCAAACTCTTTCGCCCTTGTTTTGGACTCTAATTTGCATGATTCAAATGGAACTAACCCGGACTGACGTTGTTTTCAGCAGAATTGCCATGGTGTTATTTTTGTGCAGAAATAAAAGCTCTCGGAATGACCTGAAACTTCACAGAGATAACTTTTGGAATAAATAAAAAAATATTGGCAAAAGAATCAACCGAAGGGGGCCCACACCCTGGCCACAAAGACGGAGTGCGCGCCCTACCCCCCTGGGCGTGCCCCCCTATCTTGTGGGCCCCCTGGACATCCACCGACCTCAACTCCAACTCCATATATTCATATTCGGAGAGAAAAAAATCAGAGAGAAGGAGTCATCGTGTTTTATGATACGGAGCCGCCGCCGAGCCCTGTTCTTCCTCGGGAGGGCAGATCTGGAGTCTGTTCAGGGATCCGGAGAGGAGAATCCGTCACCATCGTCATCATCAACCATCCTCCATCACCAACTTCATGATGCTCACCGTCGTGCGTGAGTAATTCCATCGTAGGCTTGCTGGATGGTGGTGGGTTGGATGAGATTTACCATGTAATCGAGTTAGTTTTGTTAGGGTTTGATCCCTAGTATCCATTACGTTCTAAGATTGATGTTGCTATGACTTTGCTATTCTTAATGCTTGTCACTAGGGCTCGAGTCCCATGATTTCAAATCTGAGTCTATTATGTTTTCATGAATATATGTGAGTTCTTGATTCTACCTTGCAAGTTATAGTCACCTACTACGTGTTATGATCCGGCAACCCCGGAGTGACAATAGTCGGGACACTTCCTGGTGATGACCGTAGTTTGACGAGTTCATGTATTCACTAAGTGCTAATGCTTTGGTCCGGTACTCTATTAAAAGGAGGGCTTAATATCCCTTAGTTTCCAATAGGACCCCGCTGCCATGGGAGGGTAGGACAAGAGATGTCATGCAAGTTCTTTTCCATGAGCATGTATGACTATATTCAGAATACATGCCTACATTATATTGATGAATTGGAGCTAGTTCTGTGTCACCCTATGTGTATAACTATTGCATGATGAATGCCATCCGACATAATTATCCATCATTGATCCATTGCCTATGAGCTCGTTTCATATTGATCTTTGCTTAGTTACTTTTCCATTGCCACTATTACGATTGCTACAAAACTGCTACTATTACTTTTGCCACCGTTACCATTACTTCCATACTACCTTGCTACTAAATACTTTGCTGCAGATATTAAGTCTTTCAGGTGTGGTTGAATTGACACTCAGCTGCTAATACTTGAGAATATTCTTTGGCTCCCCTTGTGTCGAATCAATAAATTTGGGTTGAATACTCTACCCTCGAAAACTGTTGCGATCCCCTATAATTGTGGGTTATCAGCGGCGCCCATTCCGGTTGAAGAAGAGATTGGATCTGAGTGCTTCAAGTGCGGGCGGACGGGTCATTTCCAAGCTAAATGCAAGTTTCCCCCTCTTTGCGTGATTTGCAAGCAGGAGGGCCACGCCTCTGCCTACGCCCGTCAAGGGGCAAATATCTCCATCTTCAGATCATGGGCAGTGCCATCCCAGGAGAAGGGTTCTTCTGCATGGATTTTGAAGACGTAGATGAGGATGAGGGTCCTGACCTGAAGGCTATCAACGACACTATCTTTCTGCGGAGCCTGGTTTTCTCTCGCTCTACACGCTCAAACAAGAGCTGAAACATATGGTGGCTAGGGATTGGGACTGGCAGGTCTCACAGGTTGGTGACAATTACTTCTCGGTCATTTTCCCCTTTGTTGATCTTCTCCACATGGCAAAATCCAGTGGCAAGCTCTTCCTATCTATCAACGACATCACGGTTATGGTCCGTGACTCCATTCACGAAGAGATTGTGCCTCTCTCAATGCCTGAGGTCTGGATCCGCCTTCATGGCATTCCTAAGAAGCACCGCCGTGTTGATCGGCTCATGGAGGGGCTTAAGATGCTCAGCAGGTCTATTGTGGTGGGCGAGCTCTCCCTTATCCGGTTGGGGCCGGTGAGGATGAAGTTCGGATGTAAGGCTCCTAACAAGTTGAACGGCTTCATTCAGGTCTGGTTCAACCATGAGGGCTATGATATCAAGGTTGAGGTGGAGCGGCTGTCGAAATGCCCAGGGGATGGCCCAGCGGTGCCTGGTCCCAGTGATGCTCCTTCGCGGCGCTCCCACAAGAGCGGTGGCCCGTCTGGCTTGGGGGCCGGTGGATCGATGGGGCAGAAGAAGGATGGTCAAGGGGGGCAAGAGGGCCAGGGAGGTCTCCTTGTTTGGTCAAGTCAATGATGTGGAGATGGCGTGTCGTGATGAAGACCCCGAGGACAACATGCCTGACACGTTCATCGACACTGAGACTTGGGATCGGCTGGGTATCAATGTGTGCCACCCCCTTGTGGACAAGGATGCACCAGAGTCTAGGGCACTCGCGGTGCTGGATACGGCTGGGAGCAGCCCTCCCACGACCCGTTCCCTGGAACAGCCGTTTGATCAGTACGACTCTAATCTGAAGGTGGCTGCTGCTTCTAAGCCTGTTGTGGGTGATGTGCTGGTGGCTGGGGCTGCGTCTGCATCCATCCCGGTCTCGCCGGACTCCAGGGCTCCGACGCGGGATGTGTCCTCAATGAACCAACCCTCCGTTATCCATCGAGCCATCATAATTCTGGTGGCTCTGGGCGCGCCCCAAGAAGACGGCAGGTCGGAAGCCGGTGGCCAACCCTGCAGTGTTGTCTCTCCCGTCGCTGGCTGCCCCGACGAGTGGTGATCTTCAGGCTGCGCTGGGCTCAGCGGGTGTGGCCGCTAAGGCCAAGCGCTCCAAGGCGACTCTGGTGGCGCTGGGGAGCTTTCTTCCCTGGAGAGTGCCCAGCTTCGCCTTGCTGACAAGAACCTGGAGACCTCAAGTAATCCCCCCCCCCTCTTACAAACTTCCGAATGCTTTTTCTGATCCGCAATTAGCTTCGATTCTGGATGATAGTGGTTTCGAGTTAGGCACGGAGGGTGGTGAGATTATTTCTATGATTCGAGCGCGCGAGGAAGCCCAGGCGGCTCTTGTAGAGGCTACGGCTGCGGCCAAGGCCCGGGATGCCATCTTTGCGGCTGAGTCAGCTCAGGACATAGTTGGGGTTGGGCCTGGTGCTCGGGTGCCAGTTCTGTCGGGTGAAGGGGCTGAAGCCAGGGAGGCTGAAGCGACCCCCTCCACCAGCCATGCCCCGGCCAAGAAAAGAGTGGCAAAACCGGTGACCTCTAGAGGGGTTCGCCTACGTAACCGTTTTGTCTAATGCGATACCTGTTCTGGAATATTAGGGGATGTGGCCACTCGGGCTGTCGTACCCAGCTTAGAGAATATATTGCTTGTGAACAGATTGATGTTGTTGCGCTTCAAGAGATGATCTAAGCTGATTTCACCTTTAGGGTCTTGCGGCCTTCGACCCCCTTCAGCGCTTCTCGTGGGGTTGGGTTCCCTTCTGTGGACACTCGGGTGGGCTTCTTCAGGGTTGTAATCGTGATGTATGTGATATTGTAACCTAGGAATCGGGCGCCTTTTTTATTTCGGCTACGATCAAACATCGTGTGTCCTTAGATGTCTGGGCGACCATGTACGTTTAAGGCCCTGCTAATCACTCGCGTGCAGCGGATTTCCTGGGAGAAATCCAAGCTCTGGTTGGGAACAAGCAAGCCGCATACATCCCTATCGTTCTTGGGGGTTATTTTATCCTTATCCGCTCGGGGGCTGAAAAGAATACCCGCAATATTGACTGGCCAAGGGTGGCGCTATTCAATAATGCAATTTGCGGCTTCCACCTTGCGGGAAATTGCTAGGACTGATGCTAGATATACTTGGACTAACAAACAGTTAGCCCCAGTCCGTAGTGTCCTCGATCGCGTTTTCATCTCGTCAGATTGGGAAATCCTCTTCCCCCTGTGTACGCTTGTAGCGGAAACTCGTATCGATTCGGACCATGTCCCGCTCATCTTAGACTCAGGGGAGGATAGGATCAAATGTAGCCCACGCTTCTATTTCAAAACTGGCTGGTTTGAGGTCGACGGGTTCATCCCTCTGATCATCGCTCGCTGGGAGCAAGCGATTGCCTCGTCTGGTCACCTAAGGGGGCCAATGGACCTATTGATCTCTGCAGTCGGGGCCTTACGTGGCTTCCTTCGTGGTTGGAGGGCAAACCACGGTAGTGAGGTGAAGCGAGCAAGGGAAGCTCTTATCGATGAGATCAAATCCCTTGACAGATTCCAGACCCTTTTTGGAGGCTGAGTAGACGAATCGCTACGCTCTAGAAAACCAGGTGCTCTCCATCCTCAGGGAAGAGGAGGAGTACCGGCGCCGTAAAGGTGGCGTCAAGTGTGTTACCAAGGGAGACACAAACACCGGGTTTTTTCACGCTTACGCCAATGGTCGTAAACAAAAATGCTCGATCCTGAGGCTTCAAGCCGATCAGGGGGTGCTAGTTAGCCAAGCAGACATTTCGGCCCACATTTACGAGTTTTTCCTCGATCTGTTGGGAACAGCTGAGGAGAAACGCCTTCGCCTCCGGGCCGATATTTGGGGGGTCGACGCTCGCGTTTCTCAGGCCAAAAACGACCTTCTGGCCCTGTCCTTTTCCACCGAGGAAATTGATACGTCTATCGGCTCAATGAAGATCGATACTGCCCCCGACCCTGATGGATGGTTGGTGGCTTTCTTTCGTCGTTTTTGGCCTGTGTTAAAAGATATATTTTACGATATTATCAATGGCTTTGCGTTAGGAACTGTAGACATCTCTGTCTCAGTTACGGCGTTATTAGCTTAATTCCAAAGGTCAAAGGGGCTGACACGACTAAGCAATATCGCCCTATTACTCTCATTAACGTTCCTCTCAAAATCTGTGCAAAGGCATATACGGCGAGACTCACCCCTGTTGCGTAGGGAGTGATCAATCGTAGCCAATCGTCTTTCCTCAAAGGTCACAACATCTTCAAAGGGCCAGTTGTGCTTCAGGAGATAGTTCACGAACTAAAATGAACCCGGCAGCCGGTTGTGCTCTTTAAGCTGGACTTGGGAAAAGCCTACGACCGAGTGAACTGGGAGTTCATTCGCGAGGTCCTGGACCGAAAGGGATTCGAGTCAGGTTTCGTCCATCGTATCATGCATCTGGTCTCGGGGGGCCACACTGCGGTGTCAATAAATGGAGAAGTGGGAACTTCTTCCGCAATAAGCGAGGTCTTAGACAGGGAGACCCTTCCTCTCCTCTGATCTTCAACCTTGTCGTGGACGCCCTATCGGCCATGATCAATAAAGCTAAGGGTGTCAGTCACATCTGCGGTGTCGTCCCACACCTCATCCCTAGAGGTGTCACGCACCTTCAATATGCCGACGACACCATGTTGCTCTTTGGGCCTGATGACCATAGTATAGCCTCGATTAAGCTTATCCTTCTAGCTTTCGAGATCGTCTCTGGCCTTAAGATCAACTTTCTCAAAAGCGAGGTAATAGCCATTGGGATGGCTGATCCCTACGCATCACGCGTAGCCAACCTTCTTAACTGTAAGCTAGGGAGCTTTCCATTTAAGTACTTGGGTCTCCCTATCTCAGACAAACACATATCTATTCATGAGTGGGAACCCTTATATAGCAAGGTGGCGAACTGGGTTAGTCCTTGGCGCGGCAGGTTCATGTCTTCGGCTGTTACACTTATACTGACAAACGCTAGTCTCTCTTCCTTGCCCATGTTTACCATGGGCATGTTTCTCCCGGCGGATGGTGTTCATGCCAAGCTTGACACTCCTCGATCCAAGTTCTTTTGGGAAGGAACTAGATCCAAAAAGAAGTACCACTTAGTCAAGTGGGCAACGTTATGTCGTTCAAAGAAATTTGGCGGCCTAGGGATCCTTAACTTCAAACTTATGAATGTTGCTCTTCTTGCCAAGTGGCTGTGGAAGCTCTCCCAAAACAAGCAGGGGCTCTGGGCGGATATCCTTCGAGCGAAATATTTTTCCGATGGGAATTTTCTTACTTCTAAGGCCAAAGGGTCGACCTTCTGGAATGGGATCCAGGCTGTTAAACCGGCCTTTCCGTTAGGAGCTAAACTTAGTGTGAACGACCACAAGTCCACGAGATTCTGGCTTGATCACTGGTATGGTGCGGAGCCGTTGTGGCGCATCCACCCCTCCATCTACCAACTTGCTACAGATACTGAAATCCTTGTTGTGGGCGCGCTTAGATCCTCCCCACCAGCTATCTCTTTTAAGCGGCCTCTCCTAGACCCTGAACGAGCCTGTTGGGTGGGGTTATGCAATGTGCTTGCCGGCGCTGTGCTGCGACCCGGACCTGATGAGGTTTCTTGGTCCCTCACGAGCTTCGGGAAGTTCTCGGTCAAGTCGCTTTTACGCTAAGTTAAGGGAGGGTCCGGCTGGGAGGGCTTCAATTCTTAGTGGCGCAACCTGCCACATCACCTCCGAAGTCGAGGGTGCAGTGTGAGTTTGTCCGGTTAAATAGCCGTTGGAGCTCATCCATGAACTCTAAACACTTTTCCCCAGCTCTAGTTCAGAGACCTCTCTAATCGACTAATCTTCTTCCTCCGCACGTTACTCTCTCCGTGTTCTACGTACCAAACCCTAGCGTGATGCCGGGGTGTGCACCATGTTGGTCGCATACGCGGAGCACAGACCGTACGTGGTGAAGGCCCGAATGGTGAGACCGCCATATGCTCCGTGTGCTGATCATGCCCTCACGATCGAGCCCGGCGCAGCGTCGCGCACATACGGACGCGATCGAGGACCGCAGCCACCGGCCGGCCTGCGCGTCGCGTCGACTTACACACGAAATGCGCGTCGCGCGCACGAGCCGGGCCGGGCCATGTGCGGGTGCACGCACGCGCGGCGTCGTATAGTGCACCACTCATGCCAGTCAGTTCACCCAGAGCGGATCCGTAGTATCATCTCAGCACTGTATGACGCTGGACGCCGGCCGCCTGCGCCGCGCGACAGCAGAGCTCACGGCCATGCACGCCTGTCCCGCGCGGCGCGTCTCTGCAGTGGACCCTGCTTCTGCAGTGTCTGGGCATCGGCAGTGCAGGACCATGCGTACGCGGCTGGCTGTACTCTGCGACACGTATGCTCAGGACGTGTGTCCAGCGACGCCATCACTCTATAGTCTACGTGTACGCACGTTTTCGCTTTGTCACGGAATCTCGGCTGCCAAGCCATATCGCCCTGGCTTAAAGTTTTCCCTTGGAAACCTCTGAAGCTCTGAGTCTGACAAGTGACAACCCAGCCGCGTCAGTTAAGGCGGAATTCACGGGCGCTCAACAAGCATGTAGATAACCATGGAGGATCATTGCTAATTATGCCGGACGCAAACGCAGATCTCTAAGTGCATCATTGCCTCATGTGACTTTCCCAAAGGAGAAAAACGTATTACTACACCTAGTAGATGATTCATGCGGCAACGTGCCTGCTGCATTATGCATACATGTCTACTGCAGACAGAGCAAGGTTAATCACGGTTCTTCTTCGTCTTGCATTGCACGCACCAAGCTCTGCTTTTCACCATCACCAGCGCGGAACAAAAGCAACAACTGCGTTTGGAAAAAGGGTTTATATGGTTCAGGGCTTAGGGCTAGGGAGAGAGAGAGGACGCGGCCTTTAACTTTGGCAAACTTTCATGGAGCGAAAGGGCATGCGTCCCCATCATTCGTCTTCTCCTGCTGGCTCTAGCAAGCACACGGCAGTTAACTGTTCATCTATCTCTTTCCTGCATGCATGGCATGGCATCTCCAACGAACCAATCATTGTCTAGGTTCCATGAACCATCGCGCCGGCGCGAGCCTGGCCTCGGGTCCTTGCTATGCCCATACCTGTATAATATCGGTTTTTCCTACTTGGATCTTGCCATTTCGCAGCAGGCAGTTAACTACTACTCTCTAGATACGTCCATTTCCGAGACAAGTAATTCCGAACGGAGGGAGTAGTAGCAATGCATACATACTGTATGTTTGAACACTAACTAACATACATATTGGTAAGTGCAGTGTTCTATAGCTGCCGATAAGCATCTCTGAGCTGGCATTCAATCTCTGCATATTGAAATGCCGGCCTCGGTTAACAACCGGCCATGGACTGAAACACTCTTTGCCAACAAGACCGAGTTAACTGAATTCAGCATTTTCAGATTCTGATTAAAAAGAGCCAGACCTCAATCGTAGACATGAAGCGACGCTGAACCAATCTGTTAGTGATAATTCAATGGGGGAACAAACCCACATTGTCTCACATGCCCTGACCAAAATATTTTATTCCACTAGCCCCCCACTAGGAGGGGAAGCCCCAATCATCACATGAGCAACTTATCTGCAATAAAAGATCAATCAGGTGATGGTGCACCGCAAGCAAGCAGAGGTAGTCGGAGCTCGGAGGCCACGGCCACTTCTACAATTAATCCACAACCTTTGGCAAGCGTCTCAAGCTAGTAGCTGATCGATCTGTCTATCATTCATGTAGATGGCGATGGGTCGCTGATGGAGCCTATCATAAAGCAACTCTCGTCAGGTCCGCTTCGTAAAGCTCAGAGAGGATCGATGGACGCATCATCAAGAAAATAATGGACCACAACGTGTCCCTGTCGGAAGAAACCGGAGAGCTCGATCGATCGCCTGCGACGCCCATTGACCGTGCTTAGTTTAAGGGCGGAGGGGATTATTTTGTTTGCGGTTTAGTGATCTGACCCAGCATGTTCATCAGATGGGAGGTTTGCTATGCTATGTTGGTAGTTTGCATGCAGCAGCCAAAAGATTCCTCCAACAAATTGCATCGCAACTACTTGTACTTTTTTTAGGATAGGCAACCATATGTACCTACTCCGGGGGTTAGTTATTTGTATCTTTTTTCTTGTCAGGGGTAGTCAGCTATAGCCTACTACTCCTACATGCCATGGCGGTTTTTGTAGGGAGGAAGAAATGGTGGCAGCAACGTTTCAGTTATATGTGCTCGAGAGGCGAGAGATATGTTATACTGTCTATAGCATTTAACAGACGCCAAAGAAGATGATTGCATTCTTGTTTTGAAAGTCTTGTGGTGATATTTTTTTAATAAAACTGTGGTGAGGACTTCCATTTTCAACTGGAGTGTTTTTCAGCTCTAGAGGTCATGTCCTGGCCTCTAAAACGAGATCAAGACTAGCTGCAGAGAGACCCATACGCTCCGGCTTACCTCTGGCGCGGCGCTAGTGGGCCGACCAAGTATTGTAGCTGCAGCGTGTTTTTCCCCTCTCTCTATGATTTCTTTCCCTTTTTCCCATGTTTGTGTCGGTTTTTCTTTGGTTTCCTGTGTTTTTTTCTTGTTTCCTTTTTTCTGTTTTCACCGTTTTCTTCTATTTTTTTTAACCCATCTCAAAATTTTACATAAAGATTGTAATTTTTTTTTGTAAACTAAGAATATTTTTATACACATTTAACATTTCTAAGATATGTCATTAATATTTTTTCAAATATATGTTTTGATGGCTATCGTTTTCATACACATTTTATACTTTTGGTATGCATATAAAACCTTTTTTATACATGTTTCACATTTTTCAACTACATGATAAATATTTTTCCAAATACATGTTTTTGACATTCTTCTGAAATCGTGTTAAGCAATACTTTAAATACACGTTGAAACATTTTTATAAAACTATGTAACCATTTTTCTTACGTTCTATAATTTTGTTTTAAAATTTCACAAACATATATTTAAAACTTGTGAACATGATTTAAGCGAAAATATAATTTTGATGTTATTGCATGAATTTTTTGAATTACACAAATATTTCTTTCACAAAATGTCACATACATTTTTTGATAGAACGAACATTTTTTAGGTTTCACGAACATTTTTCGAATGCTATCAACATCTTTTTAAAGTTGTGGAACACTCTTTTTACACTGCACGAACATTTTCGTATATGTGGGATGCATGTTTTTGAAAACTAAATTGATTACATTTCATTTCCAAAAATATAAAAATTGTAATAAAAGAAGGAAAAAATGTTTGCTACGAAGGTGATCCTCCCACATTGGGCCGACTCATTTAGAGTGACCTTGAGGCGAGTGAATCATTCATCTCGCACAAAGTGAGACACATCTCCTCAATATCCATATGCCATCGAGAGCTTCCGGTACGGGCTTGCCCTTATGGCCCATCAGGCCACCAGTGCTCAAAACGGAAGCCGTTTGGACTTAGCCCATATTCGTGTCCTTCTACCCCGCTCGTCAACGAGATCAAGCCCATCTCAGAGAAAAAACACAATATCGAGCCAGGGATGTGTGTGATAGACATAGCTGGCCAAACAGGTCGTGCTTCGCAGGCCAGCTAAGCCCGCATGCCCGCACATCACGCGACTAAATGGGTCGTGCCAGACCTGCAATAAGCCTGGGGTGTGCCTGGACTGCGAGACAAGGCCCGTGTGCCGGCATGGCACATCCTGTTTATTTCTTTATTATATTTCCGATTTTTCTATTTTTAAACAGCCCAAAAGGCCTAAGATAGGCCGAAAATAGCCCAAAAGGCCGAATAGCACGTGGGCAGCACGTGCCGTGCCGGCCCACATGTATACGGGCCTGGACGTGACATGGTGTGCCCGGGCCGAGCCGGCCCGTCGGCCATGTCAGGATAGGAACGTCCCGGGCCAACAGCAACTCCGCACGGCCGTCGTCGTCGAAAGTCTCTGCAGAACGCCGCGCGGCGACTCCCCGTCCACCAGCCACTGCTCCTGCTCGGTTCCTCCGCCGTAGGCAGAAACGTGCTGCCCTGCGCGCCGTGCCGCACGGCCACCGCATCACACTCCACTCCAGTCGTCGAGAAGGGAGGGCCATGGAAGTGTGCGTCGTCGGATACTGCTAGATTTCGCCTACTCTGCTCGACTCAGCATGCCTGCCTCCGCAGTCGGGCCCCGATCTGGTCATCTCACCCCGCTCGGTCGTGTGTCTTCAGGGTCGCGTCGGCGCCGGGGAAGGTGCTCGTGGCGGGAGGGTACCTGGTGCTGGAGCGCCCCAACCCCGGCCTCGTCCTCAGCACCAGCGCCCGCTTCTACGCCATCGTCCGCCCGATCCACGACGAGCTCAGCCCCGACTCCTGGGCATGGGTGAGGCCGAGCTCTCCCCGGTCCTCCGATTTCTGTACCACCAGATCGCCGCTTATCCTGTACCCTTGTGCTGTATCAGGCGTGGGCGGATGTGAAGGTGACCTCCCCTCAGCTCTCCCGGGAGGCCGCCTACAAGCTATCCATCAAGAATTCGACGCTCCAATTGACGTCCGCAAGGCGAGTCGCCGTTCATTCGCTTGGACCAAAGTGCTGCTGCGTAGCACTCTTGATTTGTCGTAGTGTTGTTGGAGTTCAGTTTTTGGCAGCAGTGTACTGTTATTGATTGTGCTGATGGTGCAGGGAGTCTACAAACCCTTTTGTGGAGCAGGCGATACAATTCTCCATAGCAGCTGCCAAAGTGTCTATTACTGATAAGGAGAAGAAAGATGCACTAGATAAGCTGCTGTTGCGAGGTCATGCAACTTCCCATTAGTTACTCTGCTCCACTCTAAAGCACTACATTAGTTTTGAATTTGTTGTATACTATAGTAGTATTTCGTTGTTGATTCTTTGAACTTTATTTGTGCAGGTTTGAACATCACAATTCTGGGTTCCAATGATTTCTATTCGTACAGGAAGCAGGTAATGCTTCCTATTTGAATTACAATTGAACCTGAAAAATAAAATAAAAACAAGAGATTTGATTTACATGGTCTTTGTTTCTTTCGGGTCTCCTAATCTAATCTTGAACATCGTCTTCCCACATTGAAATGAAAAAGTAGTGCGGTGTCAGGACAAAAGGAGGCCTAAGATCTCTTAAGGGGTTCGAATAAATTGAGTATGATCTAAGATAATCAGAATTGAGCGATGGTCTTAGCTTCTATGACCAAATTATCATTTCAGTCACAAGCGGTTACACTTCACTTATCAGGATATGTAATTAATTGAGTAGAATTGATTATAACATCAGTTATTGCCTGTAAATTTACAATCTGAAACAATTCTTCCTGGAAGGGGAAATTACTTGCGAACTTCAAACAGACACAGCGACATGCTCACATGTGAGTGTGACATAGGATGTGTATAAAGTACTTGCATTCTTTCTCCCTTCCTAGATGTCGTGTTTTTATTGTTCACTTTAACAGTTAATGATGTTGAAAAATTACCACTGGTTTCTTTTCATCCTCCATTTATTTCTTTATGTGTAAGAGTTAAGATTCGATGCACATGTGAAGTAGGAACCCGCTGCAAAGCATCTAGGAGTTGCTACTTCCTTTCATTTCTTTTTGTATGCAACTTTTGCACACTAAATGTATATAATTAATTATATTGGTCCCATTTTTTACCTATGTATGTCATACAATGATACAACCATAGTTTCCCCAAAAGCATTGTCACTGGTAAATAATTAGCTGTGGAATTTACTGTTTCTTCAGATTGAAGCACGTGGTCTGCCTCTAACTCCAGAGGTATTGCTTTCATTGCCTCCATTTTGCTCAATTACGTTTAACTCAGAAGTTGCTAATGGAACTGGAGAAATATGCAAACCTGAAGTGGCAAAAACTGGACTTGGGTCATCAGCTGCTATGACTGCATCAGTTGTTGCTGCTCTTCTTCATTATCTTGGAGCTGTTAACCTTTCGTGTTCAGGTCAATCATCCAGTGACACTGTAACTGGACGAGATTTTGATTTTGTGCATGCTATTGCTCAAAGTGCACACTGTATAGCACAAGGGAAAATTGGCAGTGGCTTTGATGTTAGTGCCGCTGTCTATGGGAGTCAGCGCTACATAAGGTTCTCTCCAGAAATCCTCTCCTCAGCTCAGGTAAGAACTCCCAGACAGTTAGCTATCCCAGCAAGTGCTCAACAGTTGTCTATCCCAGTGACTTCGTCAGTTGTAATCTTAAAAAATATATTTACAGGTTATAGGTGGGAGTTGCTTGCCAGATGCAGTAGCAGATATTGTTACACGGAGGTGGGATCATGAGAAGACTCAATTTTCTTTGCCTCCTCTGATGTGCCTTGTAAGTTGGATGATCGATGAAGAGGTTTTCCTAATTGTTATTATACCATTCTACTGGTTGCCACCTCTCCTCATAATTACTGGCCTGCTGCTGACAGTATAGGATATGTAGTCTGATTAGTAGTTAGTTGGACCGCTATGATGCTTGTTAACCTTTGGTTTCCATATCTGAAACTGGTAGAATGATAGTAACAGCATGTGAACAGTACTGTTGTAAGCATGGAGACCACGAGTCATGCTTGTCTCCTTTCTTTATAAGCAATGAATATGCTAGTATTCATGAGCACCTTGCAGATATAAAATATTCTTCATCATCACTAGCGGGCCATGACTTTGACTTAGTTTCTGGCTTAGCCTTCGCTTAAAATGACATGTCGTATTTGTTAAGTTTATTTGCCTTGATATCTTGTTTTGCCCTCATGAGCTATGCACTATAGGTGATAATTTTTTTTCTTAAGTCTGGGAATGTTATTTTGTAAGATTTTCTTTAACCAAAGAACTTACCTGATTTCTTTTTTGCATTATGATAATATTATTTGATATTATGTTTATTTGTCGATTAATGGGGATTTGTTTCAATAAGGATGAATTTGGAATTTTAACATAGAGTGTTGGTTGTTGTTAGCTTCTGGGTGAACCTGGAACTGGAGGATCATCTACTCCATCAATGGTTGGATCTGTGAAACAGTGGCAGAAGTCTGATCCTCAGAAAGCCGCAGATACATGGAGCAAGTTGGGAATGGCTAATTCAGTGCTGGAAAACCAATTGAGAAGCTTAAGCAAACTTTCTGAAGATTATTGGGAGGCCTATGAATCTGTAGTGCGGTCCTGTAGTCGTCTCACATTCATGAAGGTAACCTTGGTAACTTCTCCTTAATTGTACTAATATAAGCTGGATCATTGTAGACTAAGTTGATAGACCAGCGCAAGGTTCGTGGTACAGAATAAGCAAAGATCATATCAATTTTGCAAACAAATGTCAATCCAGAAAATGCATTTATTTTTCCGTTTATGGAATGGAGATTGCACCATCCAGATTTTTTGGCATACATGACCATGTAGTCTTTAGATTTACATATTTTATGCTACTAATTCTTAGTCATCAATTTTTCATCATGTGCGCAGGAAGAGAAAAACAATCTTTACTGCTCTGCTAAAACATTTTTCTTTGTTCTCTTCAGTGGACAGAGGTGGCTACTAATCAGCATCAAGAATTGGTTGTCAAATCATTATTGGCTGCGAGAGATGCTTTCCTTGAAATAAGGCTTCATATGCGAGAGATGGGTGTGGCAGCCGGTGTTCCAGTAAGGCTCCATTGATGAAATTATGATTGTTGTAGACTTGTAGTATAGTGTTTTCAAAGAAGTTCACTAAATGTCTTGATGCCATGGTTATGCCTACATGGCTTACATAGTCATAGTCATGGAACTGTAGATAGTAGTCACAGTTTACTTGTACAGTTTTTCTGTGCTTTAATGTCCTTAATTTGCAGATTGAGCCGGAGTCACAAACACAACTTCTGGATGCCACTATGAATATGGAAGGCGTTCTACTAGCTGGTGTTCCTGGAGCCGGTGGCTTTGACGCAGTTTTCTCAGTGACCTTGGGTGAAGCAAGTGGTGCTGTAGCAAATGCTTGGAGCTCCGTCGGTGTCCTCCCACTCCTTGTTCGAGAAGACTCTCGGGGTGTTTCACTGGAAGCTGGTGATCCAAGAACAGAGGAGGTGTCAACAGCTGTGTCGTCCATACAGATTAGGTGATACTATTTGTTGATAAATCCTGTAATGCTTCTACGGTGTATCTTTGGTATCTCATTCATTTAGGAGTAGCACAACCAGACAAATTTTGAAAACTCTCATTGTTAGAATAAGTGCTGAGCACGGAGCAAAGATGGTACGATGTAGTTGAGGACAATGCAAGAGTGGAAAATGGGAAGCTCTTGTAACCCCCATGGAACGGAAGCATTTGCCTGTGGCCACGAAATGTACGTGGTGCAATGTGTAGCTTTTCCAATAAACTCGGGACTTGAATTTTGAAACATTTTGAAACTCGTTATTACAGCACGCCATGGTATGTGTTCGAAATGGAGGTAATTTGTGGCAAATTTAATCGTGCTTTTGTTGTGGAAAGGATGAGAGCATAATTGTGAAAGGATCACGACAAGAGAACTGGAGTATCTAATAAAGTCGGCTTGGCTTTTCGGAAATGTCCAGGGTCATGGAATATTTCATAGCGTGCTCTTCCTTCGGCCATGTATTCATCGGCCAATTTGTTCATATAATAATGAAGATATTTGCCATTTGCATAGGTCAGTGGCATCAAGTATCAAGACTTGAGGCGGCGGCAAACCAGTAAATTGCTCCTTTTACAGTGCAACCGTGAGAGTGTGAAAGTCACTCTATTTGAAACTATTCAGAGGTGCTTCCAACCCCATTCTCCCATGACACGGCAGCTCTTGGGATCCAACGGGTGCAGGGGGGCTTGCGAAAAATTGAGAAAACCCTTTGAAGAGGTCTGAAAACAGATGAGTTCATCCCTCTTGTTGAGAAAATTTGGAACCAATATGTAAAGGCAACAGATCCTAATGATATTTTAAATATCAAGTTGAAACATTTTTTTTAAAGGATGGGGATCAAACAAATTTGGTCATGAGAAGATCAGGAAAATGAAAATTAGAGAAGAATTGAGATGTATTGAGGAGGAGGATGAGAAGGGGGAATTAGACCCAGATGTTTTTTGCAGAAAAACTGAACTTTTAGTGGAATTGAATGAAGTCCTAGTTCATGAGGAATTATTTCTGTTACTACAATCTAAAGAGAGATGGTTGCTTAAAGGGGATAGCGACACTGCATATTAACAAAGAATTGTGAATGGTAATAAGAGGAAAAACACCATACATTCTTTGAATGTCGGTGATTCTGTTATTGAAGGGACTGATAATCTTTTAAAGCATGCTACTGAATTTTACAAATCCTTGTTTGGGCCTGCTCCTGGGAACCTATTTCAACTTGATCCTGAGGTTTGGAGGGATAATGAGAAATTAGATGAGGCTGATAATTTGATCTTAAATAGACCTTTTTCTAAGGAGGAGGTCAAAATAGCCGTGTTCACAATGAACAGTAATAGAGCTCCTGGGCCTGATAACATACCTGCTGAATTCTATCAGCATTGTTGGGGAATAGTGAAAAAAGACATAATGAGGTTATTTCTTGCATTTTATGAGGGCAAGTTAGATGTTCATAGGCTGAACTATGGTATAATCACTTTGCTTCCTAAGATAAGTGGAGCTAATAAGATACAACAGTTCAGACCAATTTGCCTGCTTAGGTGTCCTTACAAGCCGATCACCAAAGTGCTTGATAATAGAGTGCCCCCCTTTGCAGATGTTCTTTTTAGTAAACACCAAAATGCTTTCATTAAAAACAGGCATATAATGGATGGGATTATGTCTCTCCATGAGATCATGCATTATACTCATATTAGGAAGAAGGTGGGGATTGTCATTAAGTTGGATATCGAAAAAGCTTATGACAAAGTGAACTGGGAATTCTTGTTGAAATGCCTAGAAAATAAAGGCTTTGGTAGTACTTGGTGTGGGTGGATGAGAAAAATCATTCAAAATGGAACTGTTAGTGTTAAGTTGAACAACACATTGGGGCCATAATTCCAAAGCTTCAAATGAGTGAGGCAAGGGGACTCAATTTCCGGGGTTTTTTCAATATTACAGCTGGATGCCTATGTAAGATGGTGCTTCAAGCACAAAAACATGGGTTGATTACTGGTTTGGCACCCGAGTTAGTAGAAAATGGTGTGGCTATTCTACAATATGCAGATGATACAGTGTTATGCATCGAGCATGACCCAGAGAAAGCCCTAAACCTAAAACTGCTGCTCTATATGTTTGAACTAATGTTTGGTTTGAAAATTAATTTCCAGAAAAGTGAGATTTTGTGTGTTGGTTGACAACATATGTGAATATGTTTAATTGTCAGATTGGACACTTCCCTATGAAATATCTAGGGGTTCCTCTAAGTTACTCCTCTTTGAGAGGGGTGGATTGGGAATTCTTGGAAGCTAGACATATAAAAAGATGTGAATCTGGTTTAGGGAGCAGTGCCTCTTCAGGGGGCAGACTAACTTTGTTTAATGCTAATATTTCTAGCATTACTTACTACTCCCTCCGTTCCTAAATATAAGTCTTTGTAGAGATATCACTATGGACCACATACAGATGTATAAAGATGCATTTTAAGTGTAGATTCACTCATTTTGCTCCGTATGTAGTCTATAGTGGAATCTCTACAAAGACTTATATTTAGGAACAAAGGAAGTATTACTTATCCATGTTCTTGCTCTCGAAAACCATGACAACAAGATTGGATAAACATAGGAGGAGGTTCTTCTGGCAGGCTACCAAGAACAGAAAAGGATACTACTTGTTCAAATGGGCTAGAATTTGCCGATCTAAAAGCAAAGGGGGTGGGTGGGTGGGAGTTAAGGGCCTCCATAAGTAGAACTTGAGTTTGCTTGCTAAATGGTGGTGGAAACTTGAAACTAAAAAAGGACTTTGGCAAGAGATTGTTAAAGCCAAGTCCTTTCGTAGAGATACAGTTGCTTCGGTTAGAGGGAAGATCAGTGATTCTCCATGCTGGAAAGCAATAATGAAGGTTGAGGATTTATATATGGCTGGAAGGCGAGTATCGATCCAATCTGGTAACATTTCCAGGCTTTGGATAGATCTTGTAGGGGATCAAGTGCCTTTTGCTGACCAATTCCCTATGTTATTCTCTGTCTGTAATTACCCTGACTGCACTACAACACTTGCTTGGCGGCTGACCCCTTATCTTTCTTTCGAAGAAGATTAAGCCATGAGCTTGGGGAACAGTGGCAAAAGATGGTTGATGCAGTCAAGAAAGTGTGTGTTTCTTGGGAAAGTGACACTATTAGATGGGCTTTGAGTTCTAAAACATACTTTACAACTAGATCGGTTTACTCTTTCCCGGAGAGGAATATCTTAGGATGTGATTATTGTTGGATATGGAAAGCTTGTATTCCTTTGAGATACAATTTTTTATGGGGCAGTTATCGCAAAACTCGATACTGACCAGAGATGTGATGAAACTCATGGGATGGAAAAAGGATCCTACATGCTCTTTTTGCGCAGAAAAAGAAACATCCCAACATTTGTTCTTCACCTGTCCGGTAGCTACTGTGACTGTCACACCCCTGTGTAATGATGCCACAGTAATCCCTGAGATCAAGCTAATATTTTTGCTAATCAAGTGTTTGATCATCCTTGGTTTTCTCTCATTTCAAATTCCAGTTGAATTCAATTTCAAATTATGAGTGAAATTCTAAATTGCTCAAACATGAAAACTAAAATGTTCATCATGTGACGAATAATCCTTTGTTAATATTGGTGGTGAACCAACATTTTTAAAAAATGTTTAAGTGGCTTAAACTACTTAAAACAGTGACCTAAGCAATAATTTAAATGTTTTTTAATTTATAAAAATGCTAAACTAATTTATTTATCTACCAAGCTAATTGTGGCGTTAGTCTAAATAATAATAATAATTTATGTTTAAGCTTTGTATTTTATAAAACTGTTTTTCCTTTTGTAACTAAAAGAAAACAGAAAAGTTTTTAAAAGAAAAATAAAAGTTCCAAAAATATAAAAATAAAGGAGGAAGCCCCCCGGCCCCACTTGGGCTTCGACCCACCCGATCCAGCTGGCCCAACTAGGCCGGCCCACTCCCCCTCTCCGGTCGCTTCCTGTTCCTCCGACCGGGCAGGACCGCGCGCACCTGTCGCCGTCCAACGACCCATCGGCGACGCCCAGCAAGGGGATAAGGCCTCCACTACCGCCCGACGCCTCGGAATCCCCCTCGTCCATCCCCCTAGCCTCCACTGCCATTCTCCCCCTCTCCCTCGCTTGCTCCTCGCCTCCTCGCCTCCTTCAGATCCATCACCCGAGCGACCTCGCCGCCGTGCCTCACCCGTCCTCGCGGCCACCGGCGCCCTTCTGCTCCTCTGTCATGTCCAAGCGAAGCGCCGGCCTTCGCCTCTTACTCCCCGACCGAAGGCTATAGCCGGGGAGCCCTGCTGCTGCTGGATTCATCCTCGTCCCCATCTCCGGCCCAATGGCAAACTCCGACGACCCCGAGCTCCTCTACGCTCCTTATCTTTCACGGGCCACCTTGAGTCGCTAGGTGAGCTCCTCTAGTCCCCCTGCTTCCTTCTCCGCTCACCTGCATGCCTCCGACGAGCTGCCACCATAGCCGTGCTCTGACCGCCGCCGCGTCTGCCATTACCGCGCTCCAGAGCTCCAGCAACTCGAACAAATGGCGCCAATGCGCTTCTAGTGAGCCGCAGTCACCCCTAGCTAGTTTGCGCGCAAGAAAACCCACCGTAGCCATGGTTCTGCTCGGGTCCGAGCCGCACCGCCGTCACGGCTTGACGCCGGCGACTCTGCTAGCCTTCCCTGGCCGCTATGACCTCGTAGATCTATGCGCGAGCATGCAGCCGTTCGAATGCACTTTAAATCCGGCAAAATGGTGCGGTGTAGAGGATTTGCGAGCTGCTCCAACGCTCTGCCTCCGTGGAGGCGCTCGCTGGAGCTCCTCCGGCGGCCACACTGACCTGGCCAGTGGTGGGGCCCGCTACGTGAGGCTGCCAGTGGGCCCCGAACCCCCACTTTGACTTTGTTGACCGGAGTCAATGCTCGCACTATTCACTTCTGTCACCAACTAGTGGGCCTCCTGCACTTAATTAGACTAATTAGGTTTTAAAGATAATCTATTAATTAGTTAACTCACTGACACCTGGGGCCCACCCCACTAATTAGTTCTATTAGTTTAATTAACCCACTGTTAATCTTCACAGTGACTGACAGGTGGGTCCCACCTATTAGTTTGACCAGTCAGTGGTCAGCCGACTGCTGACGGAGGTGTGTCATCATGCTGACGTCATAATTGTTTTCTGTTATTTTAAATAATTCCAAAAAATGTTATAATCTTTGAAAATTCATAGAATTTTAAACCGTAGCTCGGATAAAAAAATTGTATACATGAAATTTGCTCAAAAAATCCAACGAATCCAAATACGCGGTCCGTTCATCTGTCACATGCCCCTAGAATGCCGAACATGGAACCGTCCCCTCTCTTTCACCTGTCCGGAATTCGCCTAACGCCGGGAATTCATCCTCGGATGTTTTCCCCCTCTGTCTACAAAGTGTAGTACTATGTTAGGTCGACCCTAGTTCTGCATATCGTCATGTCATGCCTAGTGATGATCTGTTTGCTCTGTATTTACTGTTTCTTCCCCCTCTTCTCTCCGATAGACGCCGAGACCGATGCCGCCCCTATGATTGACTACGTCAACGACGACCCTTCCTTTTCAGCGGAGCTTCCAGGCAAGCAAACCCCGCTTGTTCATTCCGATATCGCCCATTTGTTTCCCTCTCTTGCTTGCATTAGAACTGCTGCTGCTTTTGTATGCTCCTATTCTGATGCATAGCCTGTTTTTGTTACCTGCTTTCATACCTTACCTTCTTATTCTAAATTGCTTAGTATAGGTTGGTTAGAGATCCATCAGTGACCCTCCCTCCCACCTTGTCCCAGTTGCCCCACTTTATGTTTGATGACTCGATCAACATGATCGACGTCTAGGCCCCGACACCACACATCACCCCGTTTTGTTGTATGACACTACTGGGTTACTATCGAGTGCCGAGGGTGATACATCGTCAGCACTTCTGATGTTAACCTTGTAGGTTAGTTCATCGGTTGTGGTAATTGAGGGTGATTCCTCCTTCACCACTCCCGATAACGACGATGTCATGCAACTCCTCAAGAGTGGACCTCGAGGGTGATTCCTCCTAGGCTCACCTTGATGATTACATCAGGTGGAATTCCATCGAGGGTGATCCCTCAGGGTTCCCCCTTGGTGTTTTGGACACACGGTTACTATGGCTTTACCACATAACCATGATACTAAAGTCGGGTCGGCCCTGATGGTTACCCGCGCGAGCATATTTGCGAGTGATGTTGAATCGGGTTGACCTGGAAGGTGCCCGCGAGATAACTACGTGGTGTAGCCGGGCATTCTTAGCCCTTGCCGTAAGTCCACGAGACGGGGCGACGGGGTCACATCAATCGTGAGTCTCTGCTCGTTACCGTGCGCTCCTAATTCACTAACGGTTTGGATATTTGATCCGAGTAGGCCTCTGGCCTTTTTGTCACTGACCACCACGGGAATAAGTATGGGCACTCTGCATCGTATGTATCAGCCGAAAGCTCACTAACGTTAGTGATGGAGTGGCTCTCACCGGGTTGGACTGCGTAAGCACCTACCTTATTTAAAGGAGGTTGCCAGATCTGCTCACCGGCCGCCCTTGCAACGCGTAGGATTGCAAAGGACGATTGGCCCATGACCCCTTCGCATTTAGGATGTAGACTGGCGTGCTAGCCTCTCTGTTGAGCCTAGGTAGGACTACGGTGTGTTGATCGGCCGAGGGCGGTCATGACCTGATGGTGTGTCTCGCCGGAGTTAATCGAGCGTGTTGGGTAAGTTGGTGCATCCCTGCAGGGAAGATTGATCTATTCGAATAGCCGGGTCCACAGTAACGGACTCTTGGAGTTGTATCACTATCGATACAACTAGAACTGGATACTGAATGCTGAGGCATGTAATGGATATGTGGCTCCGAGATTGCTTTCCCGCAAGGAGTTGGGGAAGATCTCTGGGCATTATTTCTACAACATGTTTGTTAAATATAATCTGCTATTCTATACTCTTCTGATTGCTGCAACATGCTTGGAGCTGCTTGAAGATGCTAGTCTTTGATAGGCTAGGCTTTTCCCTTCTATTTTGGCATGCTGCAGTTCAATCCACATATACTATCCATTTCATTGATACCGATGCATATGTAGTGTAGATCCTTGCTTGCGAGTACTTTGGATGAGTACTCATGGTTGCTTTGCTCCCCTTTTCCCACCTTTTTCCATTCTTCTCGGATGCTGCAAACAGATGGTGGAGCCCAGGATCCAGACGCCACTTTCGATGACGACTGCTACTATACTGAGGGTGCCTACTACTACATGGAGGCCGCCAACGATCCGGAGTAGTTAGGAGGCTCCCAGGTAGGAGGCCTTGCCTTTTAGATTGATGTTGCTTTTGTGCTAGCCTTCTTAAGGCAAACTTGTTTAACTCATGTTTGTACTCAGATAATGTTGCTTCTGCTGACTCTTGTGTATTCGAGCTTATGTATTTGATCCCTCGAGGCCCCTGGCTTGTAATATAAAGCTTGTATTATTTTAATTTGTGTCCAGAGTTGTGTTGTGAAAGCTTCCCATGAGTCCCTGATCTTGATCGTACACATTTGCGTGTAGATTAGTGTATGATTGAATCGGGGGCGTCATAAGTTGGTATCAGAGCCGACTGCCTATAGGTAGCCCCCTTTCCAACTCCTTGGACGAAGTTGAGTCTAGTCACTAAAAAATTTTACTAACATGGTTGTGCAGCTTATAGGCCCACATCGCCATTGGGTGGTATTAGGATCTTTTACTCCTCGTCTGTACTCTGGGACTCTGATATATCTTCAATTCAGGTTAAACGAATTTACTAACTCTACATTAGGATCCCATGAGCACATTCACCCCAAAGTTGGATAAGCCATTGTTATTCCTTAGAATAGTATCTTGAATAGTACACACACTGTCGTGTTGACTACTATGTGGTATCCATTGTACCTCTTTCATTATGCATGTTTCATCATGAATGATCCTTTACCTTTACAAATGCTCGATGCTGAACTACCCCTGTTACATGTTGATACGTCTCCAATGTATCTATAATTTTTGTTTGTTCCATGCTATTATATTATCTATTTTGGATGTTTAATAGGCATTTATATGCTATTTTATATGATTTTTGGGACTAACCTGTTAACCTAGAGCCCAGTGCCAGTTTCTGTTTTTCCTTGTTTTTGAGTTTTACACAAAAGGAATACCAAATGGAGTCCAATTGACCTGCCAATTTTTGTGGATTTTTTATGGACCAAAAGAAGCCCCCGAAGTAAAAGAGTTGGGCCAGAAGAGTCCTGAGCCATCCATGAGGGTGGAGGGCGCGTCCTACCCCCTGTCCCGTGGATGACTCAGAGACCCCCCCTAATGTGAGACCGACGCCAAAAATTCCTATATATACATAAACCCCCAGAAATAAACCTAGACCGAGAGTTCCACCGCTGCAAGCCTCTGTAGCCACCAAAAACCAATCGGGACCCTGTTCCGGCACCCTGCCGGAGGGGGGACCACTAGTAGAAAAGGGGCCAATGGTCCAGGCCGGTCCAGCCCATTAGTCCCGGTTCAAACCAGAACCGGGACCAATGGGGGCATTGGACCCGGTTCGTGAGCCCTGGGGGCCGGCCGGGCCATGTGGGCTATTGGTCCCGGTTCGTCTGGACCTTTTGGTCCCGGTTGGAGGGACGAACCGGGACGAATGGTCCTCGCTCCTGGCCCACCACCATTGGTCCCGGTTGGTGGCATGAATCGGGACCAAAGGCTGCCCTTTAGTCTCGGTTCATGCCACCAACCGGGACTAAAGGGTTGGTCCTCGTTGCGGTCACAGTTTAGTCCCACCTCGCCAACCGAAGGGGAATCAGACCGGTTTATAAGCCCCTCCCTCTCTTCCTTGTTGAGCTCCTCTCAAAATAAAAATAGATGCCCTTATATAGGGAATTTAACCTAAATTCATACTGAATTTCTCTGAAGTTAGTAGAAATTTATTGTGAATTTAGGATAAAATTTCTCTATAAGCGCATCTATGCTCATTTCTGAGTAGTTTTTTATATAGTTTTTTTCTTTTCTGCTATATTTATTTTTTCTTTTTATTTCTGAGTTGTAATAAGTCATTAAAAATAAGCATCTATACTCATTTTTTAGTAAAGTTAATCACAACTATTTTTTCTTCTATTTATTTCTGAATTGTAATAAGTCATTAAAAATGAGCATATATGCTCATTTTTTTAGTAAAGTTAATCACAACTATTTTTGCTTCTATTTATTTCTGAGTAGTTTTTTATATAGTTTTTTTTCTTTTCTGCTATATTTATTTTTTTCTTTTTATTTCTGAGTTGTAATAAGTCATTAAAAATAAGCATCTATGCTCATTTTTTAGTTAAGTTAATCACAACTATTTTTTCTCCTATTTATTTTTGAATTGTAATAAGTCATTAAAAATAAGCATCTATGCTCATTTTTTTAGTAAAGTTAATCACAACTATTTTTGCTTCTATTTATTTCTGAGTAGTTTTTTATATAATTTTTTTCTTTTCTGCTATATTTTTTATTATTTCTGAGTTGTAATAAGTCACTAAAAATAAAAAAGAGGCGCAATGCTCGTTAATTTGCTTCAAGCCTTTCAGAATAGTGTCAACTGCACTGCACATAGCTCTGTGCAGTCTACCCTATTCCTCAAGGCTTGAAGCTAACCAACGTGCAGGTGAGCATTGAGCCTCTTCTTCATCGTCTCTGCACTCAGGGCTTATAAATAGCTGCGAGTGCCTCTCGCTTGGCGAGGTGGGACTAAAAAAACAGCTGCAGAAAGAATCAACTAAAAAACAGCTGCATAAAATAAAAAATTAGACGGGTCCATTGGTCCCGGTTTGTGGCAACAACTGGTACCAATGCCCCTCTTTGGTACCGGTTGGTGGCATCAACCGGGACCAATGCCCCTCTTTTGTCCCGGTTCGAGCCACCAACCGGGACCAAAGGTCTTCGTTTCCCGCCCTTTGGGCTGCCGAAAAGAGGGCTTTGGTCCCGGTTGGTGGCTCAAACCGGGACAAAAGAGG
>NC_041387.1:477282912-477319051 GCF_002162155.2 Triticum dicoccoides
CCCTCCTTGCCGCCCCGACGCCGTACGTCGCCGCCCCGCCCCGACGTCGCCGCCCGCCCTGCTGCACCTCGCCGTCACCGCCCGCCCTGCTGCACCTCGCCGTCGCCGTCGCCGGCCGTGAGCATTTTTTTATTTTTGTTAGATTTTTTTGTATAGTTCATAGATTTTTTTGTTAGATTAGATTTGTAGTAATTTAGATATGTAGTTCATATTGTGTAATTTAGATTGTGTAATTAATTTGTTCATATTATGTTAGATTTTTTTTTCTGTTAGTAGATTTTTTTGTTAGATTAGATGTGTAGATCTTTTTGTTAGATTAGATGTGGTGTAATTTAGATATGTAGTTCATATTGTGTAATTTAGATTGTGTAATTAATATGTAGTTCATATTTTTAATAAGTACTTCATATATATATAGTTGAACTAGCTAGTTGATTTAATAAACTAATTTATTTTACTATATATAGAAGTATTTTGTTTTTAGTAAGTAGTACTTTATTTATTTATAGTAAGTGCTTAATTAGTAGTTGAACTAGATAGTTGATTTAATTAATAAAACTACTTTATTTAACTATATATAGAAGTAGTTCCCGCATCGACGTCGACGATGCCTATCCCGCATCCTCGTCGTCGTCGACTTGGCGGTGGAGGCTTGCTTGATCAGGGCCATGTTCGGGACTGGGCTCCGCCGGGCTGGTATTGGGAGGTGCTACCTTCCGAGGGACGTAGGTTGGTGAGGAGGCAGCCCGTTGTTGACCCGATCCTTGTTTGGTGGAGATCGCGTGGGCCAGTGATGGTGCCGAGGCTTTCGGACACCGCGGAGGTGGTACGTCACCGTGTCAGCGAGGAGGACGAGCACGTCCGTCGCTACATGGTTGCATTGGAGGGCAGGTTCGACAATATCTGGCAGGTTCTTCAGGGATCTCACTGGAGCTATGATCCTGTGATGGTTCCTTATCTTTGGGTGTCCACCGCCCGCGTCGATACTCGTCGGGCGCTACGGTTCTAGTTGTATTAGTGATGCTATATTAGTGATAATATTCGACGATGTACGGACACCAAGAGATGATGTACTTTTGCTTATAATTATTGAATGCATGCTAATTTGAATACTACTTTATTTTATGATTTGGTTTTGCTTATTGAATGCTCATATTGGATAAGTTCTCCTTCATTCTCGTGTGCTAGACAATTTGGTGTAATAATGCACTCGGGAATGAAAGGAGGAGCTACATACATCACCGATAGTCAACCCGTGATTAATAATCTAGTTTAATATTTGAATTATGAACATAGGCCGGAAATGTCGTACTCGGACGATGAAAACCGTCCGGGGGAGTGCGACTGGTGCCACGACGACCGAGGTATCTACGATAGGTTCATTGAGCTGGATGAAGATCGTCGCTTCAGCATTAAGCTCGAGGAGACCTTCGATGTTCATACGATACGCAACCGACGATATTTTTCATGACTTCAACTATTTAATTTAATCATGACAATTCGACTATTTTAATCATGACAATATTTTTCATCTTTTCCAATTCGACTAGCTTATCCCATGCTTTGCAAGACGCTATGTCTTGGAGAGGATGGGTTTTGAAGACCATGAAAGTTTTGAAACCAAAAAAATTATCCTAAGTACCCATCATGGTGTGGATTTCCAAGTAAAGTTGTACAATGCTCAGAGTGTAACCCATTTTGGTTGCAAAAATTGGGAAGCACTTTGCAAGATGTATGGTCTTGATGAGGGTATGCTTGTCACCATGGATCTTGGTGATCCTACAATCGAGCAAGAGAGACCTTTGATTTGGGTCCTTGTGGATACACCTCCAATTCATCCCCCATGTGAGCTTAACATAGTTATTAAGTAATTTATATTGTTTATTTCAAAATAGTTGACAACTTATCTCCATTGACAGCTCATTTTCATTCTTCAAAGAATGTGCGGAAGATGGTAGACATAACCTACTACACCGAAGGCTCCGAATTAACTTATCAGGAGAAAAATCATCTGGTCGCATTTTGTACTGATCTTGAGAATTACAATATCTACAATCAAACTCCTCAACATTATGGTCAATACGTGCCACTCGTGCACGTGTTGAACTACGCTAACTACCATGGAGATACCCTGGTAAGATTATTTTTTTACTATTACAACATCCGTGCATCTTTTTGCACACTTCTAAAACTAGTACATCATTGCTAACTACGAAGTTATTACTATGTTTTTCAACAGATAATCCCGAATGATTGTGTGCCTCATCTGATGTATACGCATGGTAGCCTTCATGTTTTGAACATACAACCAGGTCGTCCTACGAATCTCAACTGTCCATACCGGGTTTCTCAAAGAAGTGGAGACATAACAATCAAAGAATGGGAAAAATGTATGGACAGTCGTAAGGAGCTTCTTGGAAGAAAAAAGCAGCGAAGGGCAAGAATTGGAGACAGGATGATCACCATTCTTCATAATGGAGAGTCAGGGTCTATATTGTTTTATGCTATTTTACCTTAAGGGTGTTTAGGTCCTACCTGATACGGATGATCATGTGCTAAGAACAATTACGTAGGGTTGGGTTCGATGACTATGAGGATGATGATCGTATGACTTATTATTAATAACGAGTAGAAGTTGTATGATGATGCATATGATTAGTAGGACTTGTTATTATATATGATGATGTATGATGCGAGCATGCATGAGCATGTTATATCAGCGGGTGAAATGAACATAGCAGCATCGTTGATAAACCAAGGACGAAGATATAAGAGAGGACACTTCTCTCTATTAGCTAGCTAATAACAACCTAAAAATAACCCCCAAAACCCCTAAAGCAGCCACTTTTGTAAAAAAAACATGGACTTTTGGTCCCGGTTGGTGCCACCAACCGGGACCAAAGGCCTCCCTGACTGGGCTCGGCGGACCGGCCACGTGGAGGCACATCTGTCCCGGTTCGTGTTTGAACCGGGACTAATGGGTGGGGGTATTTGTAACGACCCATTAGTCCCGGTTCATGAACCGGGACTAAAGGCCCTTACGAACCGGGACTAATTGGTGTTTTTCTACTAGTGGACCCATCACCGGTGGCCATCTTCAGCATCCCGACGCTCTCCATGACAAGGAGGGAGTAGTTCACCCTCGGGGCTGAGGGTATGTACCAGTAGCTATGTGTTTGATCTCTCTCTCTCTCTCTCTCTCTCTCGTGTTCTTGATATGGCACGATCTTGATGTACCGCGAGCTTTGCTATTATAGTTGGATCTTATGATGTTTCTCCCCCTCTACTTCTTGTAATGGATTTAGTTTTCCCTTTGAAGTGATCTTATCGGATTGAGTCTTTAAGGATTTGAGAACACTTGATGTATGTCTTGCGTGGGATACCCGTGGTGACAATGGGGTATTCTATTGATTCACTTTACGTATGTTTTGGTGATCAACTTGCGGGTTTCGTGACCTTGGGAATCTATGCATAGGGGTTGGCACACATTTTCGTCTTGACTCTTTGGTATAAACTTTGGGGCACTCTTTGAAGTTCTTTGTGTTGGTTTGAATAGATGATGCTGAGATGGTGTGATGGATATCATATAATTATACTCACGGATACTTGAGGTGACATTGGAGTATCTAGGTGACATTAGGGTTTTGGTTGATGTGTGTCTTAAGGTGTTATTTTACTACCAACTCTGGGGTTGTTTGTGACACTTATAGGAATAGCCCAATGGATTGATCGGAAAGAATAACTTTCAGGTGGTTTCGTACCCTACAATAATCTCTTCGTTTGTTCTCCGCTATTAGTGACTTTGGAGTGACTCTTTGTTGCATGTTGAGGGATAGTTATATGATCCAATTATGTTATTATTGTGGAGAGAACTTGCACTAGTGAAAGTATGAACCCTAGGCCTTGTTTCGAAGCATTTCAATACCGTTTTCGCCCACTTTTATCATTAGTTACCTTGCTGTTTTTATAATTTCAGATTACAAAAACGTATATCTACCATCCATATTGCACTTGTATCACCATCTCTTCGCCGAACTAGTGCACCTATACAATTTACCATTGTATTGGGTGTGTTGGGGGCACACGAGACTCTTTGTTATTTGGTTGCAGGGTTGTTTGAGAGAGACCATCTTCATCCTACGCCTCCCACAGATTGATAAACCTTAGGTCATCCACTTGAGGGAAATTAGCTATTGTCCTACAAACCTTTGCACTTGGAGGCCCAACAACGTCTACAAGAAGAAGGTTGCGTAGTAGACATCAAGCTCTTTTCTGGCGCCATTGCCGGGGAGGTTAGTGCTTGAAGGTATATCTTTAGATCTTGCAATCGAATCTTTTAGTTTCTTGTTTTATCACTAGTTTAGTTTATAAAATAAAACTACAAAAATGGAATTGAGGTTGCCTCTTATGCTTAATCTTTTTAATGTCTTTCATGAAAATGATGGAAAGGAAAATTGTGCCCAAGTTCTAGAAGAAGAATGCATTAAAATATTTGGCATTAAATCTTTGAATGATGAGCATGATTGCAATGTTGTTAGTATGAACTCTTTGATTATCCATAGTACTAATGATGATTGCACCAGTCATGATGAAAATGTCTCTTATAAGCATGTCAACTTTTGTGGAGTGCATAGAGTTTGGAAGTACATGCAAAATAGGGAAGATAGATTTTGCAAGAGGCATAAGTATTTAGAAACTAAATGGTTGCAAGAGAGGCTAGATGTTTGTGCTGAAAATTTAAAATTTCTTTCCCATCCTTGTGAACTTTGCAATGAACGTGATTATTTAAGTCTCCAATGCAAATTGTTTCATGATCGATCGTGTCCAAAAATTGTGATGACTCGATTTCCCTTGCGCATCATAATGAACTTAGTTTGCTTGTGGGTTATGAAGAAATGAAACGTATAACTAAGGATATTCCAGAATTTGTCCTTGATAAAGTTCTTGATTTTGATCTAGAGGAAATTTATATGTATTGTGCGGTGAATTGCACTGAAAATCCTTATATTGCCAATTACATAAAGACAAGAAAACAAATAGAAGATGAAGAGAATACTAATGAAAGGGAATAGATTTACCAATATCCTCCTATTCTTTCTTATGATGAATCAGGTACTGAGGAGGAGCTTTCTGTTCAACCAATCTCATTAATAAGGAGCTCCAAAAAGAGGATTAAACCCACACATGATGCGAAGAAGAAAAAGAAAAGACGGAGAAGCAAAGGTAAAAGGGTATCCCTCCCAAATGATGTTACTCCTATTACTCATTGTGATGATGATAATTGCTATACTATTGGTGCTATCCATACTATTAATGATGAGAGCGATTATGCTTATGATATGCAAAGGCACAAGCTTGGGGATTCTATGTTTGATGAGAATGACATGTTTGAGAACTTGTTTGCTGCAATTAATGTCTGTCCCAAGCTTGGGGATGCTATGTTGAATGAAGGTGATATTTGTAGTCTCCCAAGTTTTGATATGCAAATTTATTATGATGATAGCATGCCTCCTACTTATGATGATTATATTGATGAAAGTGCGTTTGGAAGAGTGTCAACTTTAGGAAGTAATGATCCCACTATTTTGGAGGGTGTTGAATCTTATTGTGACAATTATGAAAGTGGATTTGGAGAGTTCATGGCTTTATTTAGTATTGATTCCACTATCTTGGAAGAGGTTTCAATTGATTATGATGAGAACAAAGTTGCTACTTATGATGATTATTGTGATGATACTTATGTTATAAACAGTAGTGATGATTATATTTATAAAACTTGTCATGATTATGATTACCCTTTTTCTAAACATTACTGTTTTAATGTGGAAACAATTTAGAGTATTCGAGTTTCTATGATACTCCCACTGTTCCGAATGCGAAGAATTTTGCTTATGTGGAGAGTAATAAAATTTATATGCTTGGGGATCATGAAAATAATGCTTTATGTGGTGGTTATATTGTTGAATTCATTCATGATTCTACTGAAAATTATGATGAGGGAGGAACATATGCTTGTAGGAATTGCATTAATATCAAGTTTCCTCTCTACATGTTGAAAATCTTGAAGCTATGCTTGTTTTGCTTTCCTATGCTAGTTGATTCTTGTTCCCATAAGTTGTTTGCTCACAAAATCCCTAGGCATAGGAAGTGGGCTCGACTTAAATGTTCTAGTCATATTCTTCATGATGCTCCCATTATGTTCCAATTCTTATCTTTTATGTGAGCATCATTGAAATCATCATGCCTAACTAAAAAGGCATTAAAGAAAAGCGCTTGTTGGGAGACAACCCAAAATTTACCCCTACTGATCTTTTTGTGTACACATGATTAAGCCATTGTAGTAATCATGTTTTATAGCTTTTGTTTCAATAAAGTGCCAAGTAGAACCTTTGGGAAGACTTGGGTGAAAGTTAATGCGATCTTGCTGTAAAAAGCAGAAACTTTGCGCTCACGAGAATAATTGTCATTTTTAACAGAAGAGTGGTTTCAAGTTGATTATTTTTGTAGAAGATTAATAGGTAAATTCCTCATGTCCAACAATCTATTTAAGAATTTTGGAGTTACAGGAGTATTTGAGAGTTACATATTACTACATATTGTTCTGTTTTTGACAGATTCTGTTTTCTATGTGTTGTTTGCTTATTTTGATGAATCTATGAGTAGTATCGGAGGGTATGAACCATAGAGAAGTTACAATATAGTAGATATTACACCAGTATGAATTTAGAATGAGTTAATAATAGTACCAAAACTTGTGACTTATTTTCTTATACTAACGGAGCTTACGAGTTTTCTGTTGAGTTTTGTGTTGTGAAGTTTTCAAGTTTTGGGTGAAGTTTCGATGGACTACGGAATAAGGAGTGGGAAGAGCCTACACTTGGGGATGCCCAAGGAACCCCAAGGTAATATTCAAGGACAACCAAGAGCCTAAGCTTGGGGATGCCCCAGATGGCATCCCCTCTTTCGTCTTCGTTCATCGGCAACTTTACTTGGAGCTATATTTTTATTCACCACATGATATGTGTTTTGCTTGGAGCGTCATTTTTTATTTTGTTTTGCTTGATGTTTGAATAATTTCCCAAGATCTAAAATTCTAAATTTTAGAAAGTCTTCACATATTTGCATAATTATTCGACTACTCATGGATCTTCACGTATATCTTTTGGAGTAGTTTGCCATTTGCTCTAGTGCTTCACTTATATCTTTTAGAGCACGACGGTGGTTTTATTTTGAAGAAATAGATGAGCTCTCATGCTTCACTTATATTATTTTGAGAGTCTTTTAGAACAGCATGGTAATTTTCTTTGGTTATGAATTTAGTCCTAATATGATGGGCATCCAAGAGGGATATAATAAAAACTTTCATATAAAGTGCATTGAATACTATGAGAAGTTTGATTATTTATGATTGTTTTGAGATATGGAGATGGTGATATTAGAGTCATGCTAGTAGAGTAGTTGTGAATTTGAGAGATACTTGTGTTAAAGTTTGTGATTCCCGTAGCATGCACGTATGGTGAACCATTATGTGATGAAGTTGGAGCATGATTTATTTATTGATTGTCTTCCTTATGAGTGGCAGTCGGGGACGAGCGATGGTCTTTTCGTACCAATCTACCCCCTAGGAGCATGCGCATAGTACTTCGTTTCGATAACTAATATATTTTTGCAATAAGTATGTGAGTTCTTTATGACTAATGTTGAGTCCATGGATTATACACACTCTCACGCTTCCACCATTGCTAGCCTCTCTTGTACCACGCAACTTTCGCCGGTACCGTTGACCCACCATATACCTTCCTCAAAACAGCCACCATACCTACCTATTATGGCATTTCCATAGCCATTCTGAGATATATTTCCATGCAACTTTCCACCGTTCCGTTTGTCATGACACGCTCCATCATTGTCATATTGCTTTGCATGATCATGTAGTTGACATCGTATTTGTGGCAAAGCACCATTCATAATTTTTTTATACATGTCACTCTTGAATCATTGCACATCCCGGCACACCGCCGGAGGCATTCACATAGAGTCATAATTTATTCTAAATATTGATTTGTAATTCTTGAGTTGTAAGTAAATAAAAGTGTGATGATCTTCATTATTAGAGCATTGTCCCATGTGAGGAAAGGATGATGGAGACTATGATTCCCCCACAAGTCGGGATGAGACTCCGGAAGAAAAAATAAGAAGAGGCCAAAAAAAGAGAAGGCCCCCCAAAAAACAAAAAAAAAACAAAAAAGTGAGAGAAAAAGAGAGAAGGGGCAATGCTACTATCCTGTTACCACACTTGTGCTTCAAAGTAGCACCATGATCTTCATGATAGAGAGTCTCCTATGTTGTCACTTTCATATACTAGTGGAAAATTTCATTATAGAACTTGGCTTGTATATTCCAATGATGGGCTTCCTCAAAATGCCATAGGCCTTCGTGAGCAAGCGAGTTGGATGCACACGCACTTAGTTTCTTTTTGAGCTTTCATACACTTATAGCTCTAGTGCATCCGTTGCATGGAAATCCCTACTCACTCACATTGATATCTATTGATGGGCATCTCCATAGACCATTGATACGCCTAGTTTATGTGAGACTATCTTCCTCCTTTTTGTCTTCTCCACAACCACCATTCTATTCCACCTATAGTGCTATGCCCATGGCTCACACTCATGTATTGCGTGAAGATTGAAAAAGTTTGAGAACATCAAAAGTATGAAACAATTGCTTGGCTTGTCATCGGGGTTGTGCATGATTTAAATATTTTGTGTGATGAAGATAGAGCATAGCCAGACTATATGATTTTGTAGGGATAGCTTTCTTTGGTCATGTTATTTTGAGAAGACATGATTGCTTTGTTAGTATGCTTGAAGTATTATTATTTTTATGTCAATATTAAACTTTTGTTTTGAATCTCATGGATCTGAATATTCTTGCCACAATAAACAAGATTACATTGATAAATATGTTAGGTAGCATTCCACATATTTTTTTTCTCATTTACCTACTCGAGGACGAGCAGGAATTAAGCTTTGGGATGCTTGATACATCTCCAATGTATCTATAATTTTTTATTGTTCCATGCTATTATATTATCTGTTTTGGATGTTTAATACGCATTTATATGCTATTTTATATGATTTTTGGGACTAACCTATTAACCTAGAGCCCAGTGCCAGTTTCTGTTTTTTCCTTATTTTTGAGTTTTACAGAAAAGGAATACCAAACGGAGTCCAATTGTCTTGCCAATTTTTGTGAATCTTTTATGGACCAAAAGGAGCCCCCAAAGTAAAAGAGTTGGGCCAAAAGAGTCCCGAGCCATCCACGATGGTGGAGGGCGCGCCCTACCCCCTGCCTCGTGAATGACTCGGAGACCCCCCTGATGTGAGACCGACGCCAAAAATTCCTATAAATACAGAAACCCCCAGAAATAAACCTAGATCAGGAGTTCCGCCGCCGCAAGCCTCTATAGCCACAAAAAACCAACCGGGGCCCTGTTCCGGCACCCTTACGAAGGGGGATCCATCACTGGTGGCCATCTTCATCATCCCGTCACTCTCCCTGACAAGGAGGGAGTAGTTCACCCTCGGGGCTGAGGGTATGTACCAGTAGCTATGTGTTTGATCTCTCTCTCTCTCTCTCTCTCTCTCTCTCTCTCTCCCCTTCCTCTCTCATGTTCTTGATATGGCACGATCTTGATGTACCGCGAGCTTTGCTGTTATAGTTGGATCTTATGATGTTTCTCCCCTCTACTTCTTGTAATGGATTCATTTTTCCTTTGAAGTTATCTTATCGGATTGAGTCTTTAAGGATTTGAGAACACTTGATGTATGTCTTGCGTGGGATGCCCGTGGTGATAATGGGGTATTCTATTGATTCACTTGATGTATGTTTTGGTGATCAATTTGCGGGTTCCGTGACCTTGGGAATCTATGCATAGGGGTTGGCACACGTTTTCGTCTTGACTCTCCAGTAGAAACTTTGGGGCACTCTTTGAAGTTCTTTGTGTTGGTTTGAATAGATGAATCTGAGATTGTGTGATGCATATCGTATAATCATACCCGTGGATACTTGAGGTGACATTGGAGTATCTAGGTGACATTAGGGTTTTGGTTGTTGTGTGTCTTAAGGTGTTATTTTACTACGAACTCTAGGGCTGTTTGTGACACTTATAGGAATAGCCCAATGGATTGATCGAAAAGAATAACTTTGAGGTGGTTTTGTACCCTACTCCGCTATTGGTGACTTTGGAGTGACTCTTTGTTGCATGTTGAGGGATAGTTATATGATCCAATTATGTTATTATTGTTGAGAGAACTTGCACTAGTGAAAGTATGAACCCTAGGCCTTGTTTCGAAGCATTTCAATACCGTTTTCGCTCACTTTTATCATTAGTTACCTTGTTGTTTTTATAATTTCAGATTACAAAAACCTATATCTACCATCCATATTGCACTTGTATCACCATATCTTCGCCGAACTAGTGCACCTATACAATTTACCATTGTATTGGGTGTGTTGGGGACACAAGAGACTCTTTGTTATTTGGTTGCAGGGTTGTTTGAGAGAGACCATCTTCATCCTATGCCTCCCACGGATTGATAGAACTTAGGTCATCCACTTGAGGGAAATTTGCTACTGTCCTACAAACCTCTGCACTTGGAGGCCCAACAACTTCTACAAGAAGAAGGTTGCGTAGTAGACATCACATGTTAGCAGGATGGTTAGACCCACTGGTCGTGGCCGTGGTGCCAACGATCCACCACCACCCGAATTCTTGGCTGGAATGTACAATAGTTTGAGCTGAACCGCCAGTTCATGGAAGGAATGATGGCTCAGTTTCCTTGTCCAAATATGAATCAACAGCCAGCCCTAGTAACTCTGCAGGACTTCATGCGCCTCAACGCGACCATATACCGCAACTCAACTCAGCCCTTGATGCTGATGACTGGCTCCGCGACCTAACATATGAAATTGAGTCTGCTAGTGTTGCCCCTTCTAGCTATGTCACCTTCACATCCTTCTTCCTCAAGGGTCCCGCTGCTCAATGTGGGACAGCCACAGGCGTACCCTACCTACTGGAACGTTCATCACTTGGCCAGATTTCCAAGCTGCCTTCTGTGCCTGCTTCATTCCTCAGGGAATCATGGACAAGAAGAAGCGCGAGTTCCATAACCTCACCCAAGGCAACAAGACAGTTGATGCTTATCAGCGGGAATTTCTGGATTTGCCACGTTATGATGAAGAAGACAGTACAACTGATGCTCGTAGGCAAGAAAAGTTCCGTGATGAACTTCACCCTAATATCAAGCTAGCACTGCTCGTTCATGACTTTGCCGACTTCACCACCTTGGTGAACAAGGCTATTCAGGTTGAGACTGGTCTTCAGGAACACCAGGGATCCCTCAGGCACAGCCGTGATGCTGGCTCCTCTTTGGGCCCGTCAGTGCAGAAGCGTCGGATATGGATTCCCCATAGCATGTGTCGTCCAACTGCACCTGCACCAAGACAGTCCTATGCTGCACCTCGTCTGCCTCCTCCACCGGAGAGGCAGCCTCTTCGAGCTGTATCACCCCTAGCTACTGCTCCCAATCCCAATGATGGTCTGTGTTTCAAGTGTGGCCTTCCAGGTCACCGTTCTAGGAACTGTCCTTAGAAGCAGAATCAACTAGCTCATCCTGCCATTGGTCGTGGTAACAATCAGCCCTGCAACAACAATGCCAGGCCTTATGGTCATTATCAGGCTAACAAATTGATTTGAATGAAGCTCAAGACCAGCCTGCTACTGTGATGGGTACTCTCCTTGTTAATTTAGTACCAGCTGTTGTTTTATTTGATACAGGAGCATCACATTCCTTCATATCAGAAGATTTTGTATTCATGCATGGCATTAAATACGATGAGATGCACATCCCATTAGTGGTGAACACCCCCGCGAGCCAATGTAGAACCACAACATCGTCATTGAGATTGAAGGATTAGAGTTCCATGCCTCTCCCATTATCTTGAAGTCTTCCAATATTGACCTCATTCTAGGAATGGATTCGTTGAAAGCGCATACTGCTTCTATGGGTTGTGCCACCAAAGTTGTTCATCTCCTACATCCTTCTAATGAGGTAGTAAGCTACCATGCTCATCTTGTTCGAAATGCCGAGGCACGGCTTTATTCCTTGAATGCATTGAACACAACACCTCTTGAGGGAATTGAAAAGATTCCAGTCGTTCGCGACTTCCTAGACATTTTTCCATAAGAACTTCCAAGAATACCCCCTACTCGGGCTGTCTAGTTTGTCATCGATTTGAAACCAAGCACCGTTCCTATCGCCAAATGACCCTACAAGATGCCACCTCATGAACTCCTTGAGCTTAAGGAGGAAATCGACAAATCTCTTTGCATTGGTTTCATTCGTCCAAGTTCCTCTGCTTGGGGAGCACCTTCTCTCTTTGTGAAGAAGGATGGAACGAATCGTTTGGTCCAACAGTATCGTGCTATCAACCAAGCAACTATTCAGAACAAGTATCCCCTCCCTCGGATCAATGATCTGTATGATCAACTGGCTGGTTCCTTGGTATTTTCTAAACTCGACCTGAGGTTGGGTTTTCAACAAATCCGTGTTTGTGAAGAGGATATTCCCAAGACCGCATTCATCACTCGTTATGGTTCTTACGAGTACACCGTTATGTATTTTGGCTTGACCAATGCTCCAGCTACATTCTCTCGTCTGATGAACTATATATTCATGGAATACCTCGACAAGTTCGTCGTGGTTTATCTGGATGATATCCTTGTTTATTCCAAGAACAAAGAAGAACATGCTGAACATCTTCGTCTTGTTTTGGAAAAGCTTTAGAGCATCAACTTTATGCCAAGTTTTCCAAGTGCAAATTCTGGCTTCCTGAAGTAACCTACCTTGTGCATGTCATATCCAAGGATGGTATTGCCATCAACCTAGAGCGTGTTCAGGCTATTCTTGACTGGACCCCTCCGAAGACTGTCAAGCAAGTCAGAAGCTTTCTCGGACTTGCCAGCTATTGCCGCCATTTCGTCGAGAACTTCTCCAAGATCGCCAAGCCCCTGACTAATTAATCTGCTTCACAAGGGCGCTAAGTTCGATTGGACAGACAAATGTCAGGAAAGTTTCCAGACACTCAAGGAAAATCTGACTTCTGCCCCTGTGCTTGCTCCCCCTGATTCTCGCAAGGACTTCGTCATCTATTGCGATGCTTAATGTCAAGGATTAGGCTGTGTCCTAATGCAAGAGCGCAAGGTGATTACTTATGCCTCTCGTCAAGTGCGCCCTCATGAAGAGAACTGCCTAGTTCACGACCTTGAGCAAGGTGCGGTTATCTATGCACTGAAGCTATGGAGACAATACCTTCTCGGTAATTGTTATGAGATCTTCACTGATCATCAGAGTGTGAAGTACCTATTTACTCAGCTAGATCTGAACCTCTGTCAACAATGATGGATGGAAGCTATTGCTGACTACAACTGCGGTATATCTTATACACCTGGCAAGGCTGATGTAATGGCTGATGCCTTGAGCCGCAAGTCTTATTGCAATAATCACATGGTTCATAAAGCTCTACCCCGCCTTTATGAAGAACTTTGCAAGCTGAACCTTCAACTAGTTCCATAGGGTTCTCTAAATAACCTTGTCTTGGAACCAACTCTTCTGAAAGCAATTAAGTCTGCTCATGCCAAAGATGCTCATGTTGATCTGATGAAAAAGGATCTTGCCTTAGAGAAATCCAGTGATTTTTCACTTGGTGAAGATGGAACCTTATACTTCAGAGATCGCATTGTGGTACCCCGATTTGAGCTTATGACAGAGAAGGCGATGAAATAAGTGCATGGCACCCCTCTCTCTATTCATCCGGGAAGTACTAAGATGTATCTAGACATCCGACAGAAGTACTGGTGGTCTAAGATGAAGCAAGACATTGCTCGATATATTGAAGAATGTGACATTTGTCGTCGCGTCAAAGAAAAACATCAGAAACTGGCTAGGCTTCTGTAACCCTTCCCTATTCCTCAATGGAAATGGGATAAGATTCAGATGGACTTCGTCACAGGCCTTCCCAAGTCTCAGAAAGGTAATGATGATATCTTCGTCGTCATCAACCAATTCTCGAAGGTTTCTCACTTTCTGCCATAGCAAGCTTGTATATCTCTAGAATTGTGTCACTCCATGGCATTCCGAAGGAGATCGGTTCAGACCATGGAAGTATATTCACTTCAAAGTTCTTGGATAGTTTCCAAGAGGCAATGGGAACTCATATTACCTGGAGCACTGCTTATCATCCCCAATCTGAAGGCCAAGTCGAGCGAGTCAACCAAATTCTGGAAGACATGCTTCGGGCTTGTGTTATTTCTTTCAGCAAGAAGTGGGAAGAATCTCTCCCTTACGCGGAGTTCTCTTATAACAATAGCTATCAAGCCAGCTTGAAGATGGCTCCCTTTGAGGTACTCTATGGACATAAGTGCCGAACCCCTCTGAATTGGTCAGAAATAGGGGAACGGACGCTCATTGGTCCAGACATCATCCAACAAGCTGAAGAGCAGGTTCGGATTGTCCGGGATAATCTCAAGGTGGCCCAGTCCCGCCAGAAGAGCAACTATGACCGGAAACACTGGGGTTCAACTTATCAACCTGGTGAACAAGCTTATCTGCGTGTCACCCCTTTGAGAGGCACTCACTAGATAGCGTGCATGGTGTGCTCGTTGGGCGTGGCCCCATCGTCTCGGTGGCCGTCCAGCGGGCAAGGTACCCTGACCCGTCCGACAGCGTGGGCGGTGCTGCGGCGCGCGAGGTCGAGCCCGATGTGCCGGAGCCTGACGGGGATGGTGCGCAAGTTGGGCTGCCGGCTAGCGCTGACCTCTTTGCCGCCGGAGGTGCTTGACGTGAGGTGGGATGTGGTCGTCAGCGGAGGGCCGAGCAGGGCAGGTCCCGGGGAGCCGGGGCGGATGGGCGCCATATACACGACGACCGCACTCGCGCGCGCGACGGGGGGCGAAGTGGTGGACGTGGCGGTGCACGAGATGAATCGGACGACGGGAAGATCTGACGCCACAACCAATCTTCTCCACCCAGCGGCGCCATGGCTGCCGGCCGACGAGCGCCTCACCGCGGCTACTGGCCAATAAGGACAGGGGAGCACGGATGCTGGGATGGAGATGCACCTAAAGGGGGGCCTGGGATACTAGAGGCGGAGGAGAGGCCGAGAGGGCCGGAGGAGGAGGGCAGAGCCGGACCACCGACGAGCTCACCGACGACAGCCGAGCCGAAGGTAACCCCCTTCATCCTTCTCTGCCACTGGCTGGATAAGATGAACAAAGGAGCGCGGGTTGAATTCTAATAAATCTAGGGGTTAATTTTTAAAATCAAAATGTTTTCCCAAATACACTTAAATCGGGACCACGAGTTGATTTCCCGGAAACTGCAAGGCTTTTCTGCAAAACATGCGACGACAGATGACCAGAAGCGATCAGTGGTTTATTAGTAGGTAAAGATTGCTCGCTAGTTGATTATGCCATTGATATGAGTAAACATGAGACCTAAGTGTTATTGTGAATATGGTTAGTTCATAATCTTTGCTGAAAACTTGAATGCTGGTTTTACATATTTACAACAACAAGAGCAAACAGAGTTTGTAAAAGTTTTTCTTTATCACTTTCAGTTTGTCAACTGAATTGCTTGAGGACAAGCAAAGGTTAAGCTTGGGGGAGTTGATACGTCTCCGTCGTATCTACTTTTCCAAACACTTTTGCCCTTGTTTGGACTCTAACTTGCATGATTTGAATGGAACTAACCTGGACTGATGCTATTTTCAGCAGAACTGCCATGGTGTTATTTTTGTGCAGAAATAAAAGTTCTCGGAATGTCCTGGAAATCCATGGAGCAACTTTTTCAGAATTAATAAAAAATATTGGCGAAAGAAATAGTGTCAGGGGGCCCACATCCTGTCCACGAGGTGGGGGCACGCCCCCTCCCCCTGGGCGCGCCCCCTGCCTCGCAGGCCCCCTGGACATCCACCGACCTCAACTCCAACTCCATATATTCTCTTTCGCGGAGAAAAAAAGCAAGGAGAAAGTTTCATCGTGTTTTACGATACGGAGCCACCACCAAGCCCTAATCTCTCTCGGGAGGGCTGATCTGGAGTCTGTTCGGGGCTCCGGAGAGGGGGATTCGTCATCGTCGTCATCATCAACCATCCTCCATCACCAATTTCATGATGCTCACCGCCGTGCGTGAGTAATTCCATCGTAGGCTTGCTGGACAGTGATGGTTTGCATGAGATTTACCATGTAATCAAGTTAGTTTTGTTAGGGTTTGATCCCTAGTATCCACTATGTTCTGAGATTGATGTTGCTATGACTTTGCTATGCTTAATGCTTGTCATAGGAACCGAGTGCCATGATTTAACCTATTATGTTTTCATGAATATATGTGAGTTCTTGATCCTATCTTGCAAGTCTATAGTCACCTATTATGTGTTATGATCCGACAACCCCGAAGTGACAATAATCAGGATACTTCTCGGTGATGACCATAGTTTGAGGAGTTCATGTATTCACTATGTGTTAATGCTTTGGTCCGGTACTCTATTAAAAGGAGGCCTTAATATCCCTTAGTTTCCATTAGGACCCCGCTTCCACGGGAGGGTAGGACAAAAGATGGCATGTAAGTTCTTTTCAATAAGCACGTATGATTATATTCGGAATACAAAAGATGTGACATAAAATTGTTTTCTGTTATTTTAAATAATTCCAGAAAATGTTATATTCTTTGAAAATTCGTAGAATTTAAACCGTAGCTTGGATAAAAAAACTTTATACATGAAAGTTGCTCAGAAATATCCAACGATTCCGAATACACGGTCCGTTCATCTGTCACATGCCCCTAGCATGCAGAACATGGAACAGTCCCCTCTTTTAACCTGTCCGGAATCTGCCTAACATCGGGAATTAATCCTCAGATGTTTTCCCCTCCGTCTGCAACATGTAGTACTACGTTAGGTCAATGTAACGCCCCGAGACCGACGCTCCAGAAGACTTCCAGCTATTCCGAGTTTCGTCGTGTGATTTGTTTTGTTTGTTGCATCATTTGCATTGCATCATGCCATCATGTCATTAATTTTTAAAACCTCAACTAAATAAATTGTAGGGATTTTTCGATCCATTTAAATCGAGGGACTCACATGGTGACTTCTCTTTATAACATATCCTCCAATATTAGGGAGCTATATTAAATATTCCACTATTTTGGAATCACCAAAACACACTTACAAAATAATTTCGTTCCTTTTCTGCTTCAAGTTTGGTCTCCAACCTTGCCAATATTATTTCATCATTTTCCGGAGCTTCCCCAAAAATCACAACATTTTTGGACCTTCCTTTTACCTAGTCCTAGTTCAAACCTATTGAATTAAATTCAAATGATTTTGAATTTACATCTTTCAATCATGCCTCTTTCTATTTTCTTGGTACGAGCATATTTTTGTGAGTCCAAGAATATTATTTGCATGTGCTAATTCTTTGCCTATCCTTCTCTTTCTTTTCTTTCTCTTTTTCTGTTTTGTTTTAAATGGGAAAATGAGAGAGAGAAGAGAGAGTGCAACCTGCAGCCAGGCCATCTAGGCCCATCCGCAGCCCAGCTTCTCCATAGCCCAGCCGGCCGGCCTCTAAGGCCCAGCCCACCTAACCCCCTCTCTAACCCTAGCCCGACCGCTCCCAGCGCAGCTCTGCTCGATCCCTTTCTCCTCCCCTCGTTCCTCCTCCAGCGCCGTCGCACGCACTCCCGCATCTCTCCCTCCTCGCGCTGCACCCCCCTGCCCGATCCTCCCGCATCTCCTTCCTCCTCTCGCTCGCCCCGCTCCTCCCGATCCATCTGCACCGAGCCCCGCGGCCGCTTCGTCCATGTCGCCCCGCGCCTCCATCCCGCGAGACCGCCCGCTCCTTCCATGGCCACGCCTCGCCGTCCGAGCTGCTGCTCCCGTCGGCCTGCCACCGCGCCTCCTCGCTGAGGCCACCTGGTTCATCCTCCACGCCATGGCCAACCCGACCCCAAGCTCCTGCTGCAGCCGCTTCTTCCCAGCTCCGCCCCTACTTCTCCGGCTTCGTCCTCGACCGGACAGCATCGACCGAGCCGCTCCTTCCGCCGCCATGGCCTTGCGCCTCTCCGTCGACCACCAGGGTCCTCCCCTGCCGTCGCCTTGGTCCCTACCGGAGCCTCGCCGACGCTCCTCCTCGCCCTTCTCCTCGCTCCGCCTCATCCCTTCCCTGCGCCCGTGCCCCTCCTTTGCCAGCCTCGCCTCTGCTCCGAAACCAGGATCGTCAAGGTCATCTTCGAGAATTTTCGCCAAGTACCACGACATTCGAAGCCCCTTGGAAACGTCAAGTTCGACTACAAAACGTCAAACGTGTACCACTACCGCCGCCCGAACTTCTACGAACGGTGTACCACGACGAACATGTACGGCTACATGATGACCCGCCAAGACCTCGAACCACTACCATCGCGAGTACCTCTACCGTCCCCGTGAACGCCTACTTCCTCGAACCGCTCCGAAAACGCACGCTTCGAAGGTATACCGCCGAGAACGACCGCCGTGGACCGAATGCATGTGTTGTATGAGATGCACCCTATGTTTGCACCGTGTCCGAAATTGTCGCGTGCATGTTTCACCTCGTTGCCATGCCACCATCTTGTGGGAACCCGGTATCCGGGATCACCCCACCTTCTATCGCATGTCACGCTCTCGTCACTTTTCCTTTTGCACCGGTATCTCCATGAGTTACCGGGACCGGAACGTTGCCGTGGCATCATTTTCCGTTTCATCGCCGTGGCACCCTTTTTTTGTTCCGCCATGGTGACCAAATGCTTCGTAACATGCTCATGTCAACATTTTCAAAAAATTGCATAAAACTTGCATAGGTCATCCGCATCATGATAACAACATTTAAAATGTTTAAAATTGTTGCTTGCTTTAAATTGCTAAATGCATATGGGGATTTACCGGATTTGTTGTTTTTATATCCGGCCCCATTTAAATTGTTTAGATGGTATAGTTTATATTATGTTTCACCCCTTGCCATGTTTAACCACACTTAATATTGTTGTGTTCCTTAACGAGAGAGAACTAAATAATTGATGTGGTGTTTTGTCAATATGCACCTCGTTGCATATTGAGCTCCACTTAACTTGTAGTATTGTTTGTTGCACTTTGCCATGCCATGCCTCATTAAACCGAACATGCATCATACTTGTTTGTGCATCATGACTTGTTTATGCTTGTGTGTTTACTATGTTGTTTGTTTCTTTCCGGGTTGCTTCTCTCGTTAGCTTCGGTTTCGTTCCGAAGTTGTGAGGATTTGTTCGTCTACGACCATTTGTCTTCTTCTTGGATTCGTTCTTCTTCCTCGCGGGATTTCAGGCAAGATGATCATACCCTCGAAATCACTACTATCTTTGCTATGCTAGTTTGCTCGCTCTTTTGCTATGCCAATGCTACGATGCCTACCATTTGCTTGTCAGCCTCCCAAATTGCCATGTCAAACCTCTAACCCACCATGTCCTAGCAAACCGTTGATTGGCTATGTTACCGCTTTGCTCAGCCCCTCTTATAGCGTTGTTAGTTGCAGGTGAAGATTGAAGTTTGTTCCTTGTTGGAACATGGAGATGTTATTCCTTGTTGGAACATGTTTACTTGTTGGGATATCACAATATATCTTATTTAATTAATGCATCTATATACTTGGTAAAGGGTGGAAGGCTCGGCCTTATGCCTGGTGTTTTGTTCCACTCTTGCCGCCCTAGTTTCCGTCATATCGGTGTTATGTTCCCGGATTTTGCGTCCCTTACGCGGTTGGGCTATAATGGGAACCCCTTGACAGTTCGCCTTAAGTAAAGCTCCTCCAGCAATGCCCAACATTGGTTTTACCATTTGCACTAACAACCTACCACCTTCCCTTGGGTTCTGCAGACTCAAGGGTCATCTTTATTCTAACCCCCCCGGGCCAGTGCTCCTCTGAGTGTTGGTCCGAACTAGAGCCCTGTGCAGCGCCCCCTCGGGGAAACTCGAGGTTTGGTTTTAGTTGTACGGATTGCTCATCTGAGTGTGCCCTGAGAAAGAGATATGTGCAGCTCCTATCGGGATTTGTCGGCACATTCGGGCGGTGTTGCTGGTTTAGTTTTACCCTGTCGAAATGTCTTGTTGTACCGGGATACCGAGTCTGATCGGAACGTCTCGGGTGGAGGTCTATTCCTTCGTTGACCGTGAGAGCTTGTGATGGGCTAAGTTGGGACACCCCTGCAGGGTATTATCTTTCGAAAGCCGTGCCCGCGGTTATGGGCAGATGGGAATTTGTTAACGTCCGGTTGTAGAAAACCCGAAGTTGACCTTAATTAAAATACATCAACCGCGTGTGTAACCGTGATGGTCTCTTTCCGGCGGAGTCCGGAAAGTGAACACAGTTGTTGGAGTTATGCTTGACGTAGGTAGTCCAGGATCACTTCTTGATCATACCTTTATCGACCGTGCTTTGCCTTCTCTTCTCGCTCTCATTTGCGTATGTTAGCCACCATATATGCTAGTCGCTTGCTGCAGCTCCACCTCATACCTTTACCTTACCCATAAGCTTAAATAGTCTTGATCTCGCGGGTGCGAGATTGCTGAGTCCCCGTGGCTCACCAGATACTTCCAAAACCAGTTTGCAGGTGCCTATGTTACCGAGCAGGTGACGCAACCAAGCTCAAGGAGGAGCTCGATGAAGATCTTGCCCTTTGTGTTGTTTCGTTCTAGTTGATCAGTAGTGGAGCCCAGTTGGGGTCGATCGGGGACCTTTGTCGCATTTGGGGTTCTTCTTTTATTTTGGTTCCGTAGTCGGACCTTGATTGTATCTGGATGATGTAATGCTTTATTCATGTAATTGTGTGAAGTGGCGATTGTAAGCCAACTATGTATCTCTTTCCCTTATGTATTACATGGGTTGTGTGAAGATTACCTCACTTGCGACATTGCTTTCAATGCGGTTATGCCTCTAAGTCGTGCTTCGACACGTGGGAGATATAGCCGCATCGAGGGCGTTACAGTCAACCCTAGTTCTGCATATCATCATGTCATGCTTAGTGATGCATCTGTTTGCTCTGTATTTACTGTTTCTCCCCCCTCTTCTCTCCAGTAGACCCTGAGACCGATGCTGCCCCTGTGATCAACTATGTCGACGACGAACCTTCCTTTTCAGGAAAGCTTCTAGGAAAGCAAACCCCCATTGTTCATTCTGATATCACCCATTTCTTTCCCACTCTTGCTTGCATTAGAACTGCTACCGCCTTTGTATGATCCTATTCTGATGCATAGCCTATTTTTGTTACCTGCTTTCATACCTTACCGGCTTATTCTAAACTGCTTAGTATAGGTTGGTTAGAGATCCATCAGTGACCCCCCACCTTGTCCCAGTTGCCCTACTTTATGTTTGATGACTCGATCAACGTGATCGACGTCCAGGCCCCGACACCGCACATCACCCCCCTTTGTTGTACAACACTACAGAGTTACTATCGAGTGTCGAGGGTGGTACCTCATCAGCACTTCTGATGTTAACCTTGTAGGTTAGTTCATCGGCTATGGTCATCGAGGGTGATTCCTCCTTCACTACTCCCGATAACGGCGTTGTCGTGCAACTCATCAAGAGTGGACCTCGAGGGTGATTCCTCCTAGGTTCACCTTGACGATTACATCAGGTGGAATTCCATCGAGGGTGATCCCTCGGGGTTCCCCCTTGGTGTTTTGGACACACGGTTACTATGGCTTTACCACATAACCATGATACTAAAGTTGGGTCGGCCCTGAGGGGTACCCGCGCGAGCATATTTGCGAGTGATGTGGAGTCGGGTTGACCTGGAAGGTGCCCATCAGATAACTCTGTGGCGTAGCCGGGCATTCGTAGCCCTTGCCGTAAGTCCACGAGACGGGGTGACATGGTCACATTGATCGTGAGTCTCTGCTCATTACCGCACGCTCGTAATTCACTAACGGTTTGAATATTTGATCCGAGTAGGTCTCTAGCCTTTTGTGCACTGACCACCATGCAGGAATAAGTACGAGCACTCTGCATCATATCTATCAGCCGAAAGCTCACTGGGGTCAGCGATGGAGCGGCGTGCGTTGGGTTGGACTACATAAGCACTTGCCTTATTTAAAGGAGGTTGCCAGGTCTGCTCACCGGCCGCCCTCGCAACGCACAGGATGGCAAAGGACGATTCTCCTATGACACCTTCGCATTAAGGATGTAGAACGACGTTGTAGGACCTTGAGAAGATGTGTCTAGAGGGGGGGTGATTAGACACTAAGTACCAAAGTTGCAGTTTTTAAGTTTCTTTAAAGTTTGAGTGGAGTTTAGGCACAAGTTTAACATTCACAGCACATAGCAAGCAAGCATGCAAAGAGTATATGAGCAGCGGAAAGTAAAGCATGCAACTTGCAAGAATGTAAAGGGAAGGTTTTGGAGGATTCAAACGCAATTGGAGACACAGATGTTTTTGGCGTGGTTCCAATAGGTGGTGCTATCGTAGATCCACGTTGATGGAGACTTCAACCCACGAAGGGTAACGGCTGCGCGAGTCCACGGAGGGCTCCACCCACGAAGGGTCCACGAAGAAGCAACCTTGTCTATCCCACCATGGCCGTCGCCCACGAAGGACTTGCCTCACTAGCGGTAGATCTTCACGAAGTAGGCGATCTCCTTGCCCTTACAAACTCCTTGGTTCACCTCCATAATCTTTTCGGAGGCTCCCAAGTGACACCTAGCCAATCTAGGAGACACCACTCTCCAAGAAGTAACAAATGGTGCATTGATGATGAACTCCTTGCTCTTGTGCTTCAAATGATAGTCTCCCCAACACTCAACTCTCTCTCATAGGATTTGGATCTGGTGGAAAGAGGGTTTGAGTGGAAAGCAACTTGGGGAAGGCTAGAGATCAAGATTCATATGGTAGGAATGGAATATCATGGCCTCAACACATGAGTAGGTGGTTCTCTCTCAGAAATGGTAAGTTGGAAGTGTAGGTTTAGTCTGATGGCTCTCTTTTCGAATGAAGAGGAGGTGGAGGGGTATATATAGCCTCCACACAAAATCTAACCGTTACACACAACTTGCCAAACTTGGTAGGACCGAATTGAGAAACTCAGTCAGACCGATTCGGCAAATCTAGTGACCGTTAGGATTTTCGGTGGGACCGAAATGCAACTCGATAGGACCGATTCGGTTAGGATTAGGGCATAACGTAATCTCGGTGAGACCGATTACACAAACTTGGTAGGACCGATTTTGGTAATTAGCTAACCAGAGAGTTGGTCAGGCAAACTCGGTTGGACCGATTATCAAACTCGGTGGGACCAATTTTGATAATAAGTCAACCAGAAAGTTTGCATTGTAATCTCAGTAGTACCGATTGCTCAAACTCGGTGAGACCGATTTTGGTAATGGACATACACAGAGAGATTACAATCCCATCTCGGTGAGACCGAGATCCCTATCGGTGAGATCGATTTGCCTAGGGTTTGTGGCAGTGGCTAAGACATCCAAACTCGATGGCGCCGGATAGAAAGAATCGGTGGGGCCGAGTTTGACTTTAGGTTTAGGACATATGTGTGGAAGTGGGAAAGTAGTTGAGGGTATTTGGAGCATATCACTAAGCACATGAAGCAAGAGGCTCATTAAGCAACACCTCATCCCTCCTTGATAGTATTGGCTTTTCCTATAGACTCAATGTGATCTTGGATCACTAAAATGTAAAATGAAGAGTCTTGAGCTTGAAGCTTGAGCCAATCCTTTGTCCTTAGCATCTTGAAAGAGTTCCCACATCCTTTAGTCCATGCCACTCCATTGTTGAACTTATCTGAAACATACTAGATAAACGTGTTAGTCCAACAAGAGATATGTTGACATTAATTACCAAAACCACCTAGGGAGCACTTATGCTTTCAGACGTGCTAGCCTCTTTGTTGAGCCTAGGTAGGACTACAGTGTGTTGATCGGTCGAGGGCGGTCATGATCTGATGGTGTGTCCGGCCGGAGTTGATTGAGCGTGTTGGGTAAGTTGGTGCACCTCTGCAGGGAAGATTGATCTATTTGAATAGCCGGGTCCATGGTAACGGACGCTCGGAGTTGTATCCTGATCGATACAACTAGAACTGGATACTAAATGTTGAGGCATGTAATGGATATGTGGCTCCAAGATTGCTTTCCCGCAGGGAGTCGGGGAAGGATCTCTGGGTATTATTTCTACAACATGTTTGTTAAATATAAACTACTATTCTATACTCTTCTGATTGCTGCAAGATGCTTCGAGCTGCTTGAAGATGCTAGTCTTCAATAGGCTAGGCTTTTCTGTTCTGGCATTCTGCAGTTCAGTCCACAGATACTACCCATTTCATTGATACCGATGCATATGTAGTGTAGATCCTTGCTTGCGAGTACTTTGGGTGAGTACTCACGGTTGCTTTGCTCCCTTTTTTCCACCTTTTGCCATTCTTCTCGGATGCTGTAACCAGATGGTGGAGCCCAGGATCCAGACTCCACTTTCGATGATGACTGCTACTACACCGAGGGTGCCTACTACTACGTGGAGGCCACCGACGACCAGGAGTAGTTAGGAGGCTCCCAGGCAGGAGGCCTTGCCTTTTCGATAGATGTTGCTTTTTTGCTAGCCTTCTTAAGGCAAACTTGTTTAACTCATGTCTGTACGCAGATAATGTTGCTTCCGTTGACTCTTGTGTATTCGAGCCCTCGAGGCCCATGGCTTGTAATATAAAACTTGTATTATTTTAATTTGTGTCTAGAGTTGTGCTGTGGTATCTTCCCGTGAGTCCCTAATCTTGATTGTACACATTTGCGTGTATGATTAGTGTATGATTGAATTGGGGGCGTCACAGGACCTGGAGAGCTGTGGCATGTATGTTTGGTACTGACTTATGTCCTAACAACATGTGGCAAGCTTACTCCTGGTGACATTCTTTTTTGCCAGATGGAGAGATATTCTATATGGTTGACATTGCAGCCATTTGCTGGGCTATTTGGACTTGCCACAATAGAGCTACATTTGAATTCATTCCTCTTAAAACCCCGTTTGAATGCACATTTTCCACTCGTGCTCTTCTGTGTTGCTGGGAAGGGCTGATGAAACATAAGAGGGATGCAGATGACCTGAGGATAGGAGGGACCATGCTGAAGAATAGTGCCTCAAGAGTGATGCAAATCTATGGCACGGCGTACCATGAAGATAGATCTCGCTGAAGAAAGGAAAGGAGATGACCAATACTCTCTAGCTCATCTCAGGGTGCACTCGTTTAGCTGGGGGGTGTGGTATATTTTGATGCTCATATGTGGGCGTTTCCTCAATTTTACGTTGGTTTCAAAACTAGACAAGCCTGCAGTAGTTGGTGATGATGGTTTGATGTAATGGTTGAAGGAAATATGCCCTAGAGGCAATAATAAAGTTGTTATTTTATATTTCCTTATATCATGATAAACGTTTATTATTCATGCAAGAATTGTATTAACCGAAAACTTGATACATGTGTGGATACATAGACAAAACACTGTGTCCCTAGTAAGCCTCTACTAGACTAGCTCGTTAATCAAAGATGGTTAAGTTTCCTAACCATAGACAAAACACTGTGTCCCTAGTAAGCCTCTACTAGACTAGCTCGTTAATCAAAGAACGGGATCACATCATTAGGAGAATTATGTGATGGACAAGACCCATTCGTTAGCGTAGCATCATGATCATTCAGTTTTATTGCTAATGCTTTCTTCATGTCAAATACATATTCCTCCGACTATGGGATCATGCAACTCTCGGATACCGGAGGAATGCCTTATGTGGTATCAACCATCACAATGTAACTGGGTGATTATAAAGATGCTCTACAGGTATCTCCGAAGGTGTTCGTTGGGTTGGCATAGATCGAGATTAGGATTTGTCACTCCGAGTATCAGAGAGGTATCTCTGGGCCCTCTCGGTATTGCACATCATAATAAGCCTTTCAAGCAAAGTTAATAATGAGTTAGTTGCGGGATGATGTATTACGGAACGAGTAAGGAGACTTTCTGGTAACGAGATTGAACTAGGTATGAAGATACTGACGATCGAATCTCGGGCAAGTAACATACCGATGCCAAAGGAAATAACATATGTTGTCATAACGGTTCGACCGATAAAGATCTTCATAGAATATGTGGGAGCCAATATAGCGTCTAGGTTCCGCTATTGGTTATTGACCGGAGAGGTGTATTGGTCATGTCTACATAGTTCTTGAACCCGTAGGGTCCGCACGCTTAACGTTCGATGACTATTTTGTATTACATGACTTATGTGATATGGTGACCAAATGTTGTTCGGAGTCCTGGATGAGATCACTAACATGATGAGGAGTCTCTAAATGGTCGAGAGATAAAGATTGATATATAGGATGATAGTATTCAGACACCAAAAGTGTTCCGGGTAGTATCAGGTATTTATCGGACTACCGGGGGTTACCGGAACCCCCCAAGGGAATAATGTGCCTTATGGGCCATAAGAGGGGACCACACTGATACGTGGGTGTTTTACAATCATTTTATAGCAACTTTATATCATTTTTGGGGACTAACCTATTGACCCAGTGCCCAGTGCGAGTTGTTGTTTTTTGCTTGTTTTTTACATTGCAGGAAATCAATATCAAACGGAGTCCAAACACCGCGTAACTTTTTCGAGATTTTTGATGGACCAGAACACTCAGGATGGGCCAGAGCAGCACCTGGGGGGTTCCCCGAGGGGGCACAACCCACCAGGGCGTGCCTGGGCCCCCAGGCGTGCCTAGGTGGGTTGTGCCCACCTCGGTGGCCTCCCGCACCCCTTCTTCACCCTATAAATTCCCAAATATTCCAAAACCCTTCGAGGTAGCCCTAGACCAGAAGTTTCGCCACTGCAAGGCCTCTGTATCCATGAGATCCAATCTAGACCCTGTTCCGGCACCCTGCCGTAGGGGGGAATCATCACCGGTGGCCATCTTCATCATCCCGGTGGCCACCACGATGAGGAGGGAGTAGTCCACCCTCGGGGCTGAGGGTTTGTACTAGTAGCTATGTGTTTAATCTCTCTCTCTCTCTCTCTCTCTCTCTCTCTCTCTCTCTCTTGTGTTCTTGAGATGTCACGATCTTGATGCATCGCGAGCTTTGTTAATATAGTTGGATCATATGGTGTTTTCCCCTCTCTATCTTGTTGTGATGAATTGAGTTTTTCCCTTTGAGATTTCGTTGTCATCAGATTGAATACTTATATGGATTTGAGAACACTTGATATATGTCTTGCAATTGAATACTCGTGGTGCCAATGGGGTATCATTTTCATTCACTTGATATATGTTTTGGCACTCAACTCGTGGATTCCCAAGGTGACATTGGGGTAATCTATGCATAGGGGTTGATGCACGTTCTTGTCTTTGTTTCTCCGATAGAAATCTTGGGGCACTCTTTGAAGATCTTTGTGTTGGATTGAATATTATAAATCTGAATTTGCTTTCGTGTTATTTTAGTACAAACTCTAGGATAGATCAAACGGAAAGAATATCTTTGGGTTATTTTAGTACGAACTCTTGAATAGATCAAACGGAAAGAATAGCTTTGAGGTGGTTTCGTACCCTACAAACAATTCCGTCTTATGTTCTCCGCTAGATAGGAACTTTGGAGCGATTCTTCATCACACTTTGAGGGATGGTTATATGATCCAATTATATTAGCACTATTGAGAGATTGCACTAGTGAAAGTACGGACCCTAGGCCTCATTTTCCAACATTGCAATACCGCTTTTGTGCCTGTTTACTATTTTCTACCTTGCTGTTTTTATTTATTCAGATTATTAAAATATATTTCTACCATCTATATTACACTTTTTATCACCATCTCTTCGCCGAACTAGTGCACCTATACAATTTGCCATTGTATTGGGTGTGTTGGGGACACAAGAGATTTCTTGTATTTGGTTGTAGGGTCGTTTGAGAGAGACCATCTTCATCCTACACCTCTCACGGATTGATAAACCTTAGGTCATCCACTTGAGGGAAAATTGCTACTGTCCTACAAAACTCTGCGCTTGGAGGCCCAACAGTGTCTACAAGAATAAAGTTGCATAGTAGACATCAAGCTCTTTTCTGGCGCGGTGGCCGGGGAGGTGAGTGCTTGAAGGTATATCTTAGATCTTGCAATCAAAATCTTTTAGTTTCTTGTTTTATCACTAGTTTGGTTTATAAAAGAAAACTAAAAAATGGAATTAAGGTTGCATCATATTATTGATCATCTTTATAATATCCTTCTCGAAAACGATGGTTCGGAAAATTGTGCTCAATTGATAGAAGAAGAATTTAATAAAATGATTGGCATGAATGATGAGCATGATTGCAATGTTGTTAGCCATGATGTTAATGATGATTGCACTAGCCATGATAGTGATGTCTCCTACAAGGATGTTAATTTTTGTGGAGTATATTGGGAGTGCACACACACACCAAAAAGGGAAGATATGTTTTGTAAGAAGCATAAATATTTAGAAATGAAAAAGTTGCAAGAGAGGCTAGATGATTGTGCTGAAAGATTTAATATTTTTCTCCATCCTTGTGAACTTTGCAATGAACATGGTCATTTAAATCTCCAATGCTATTTGTTTCACGATCAAATCGTGTCCAAACATTGTGATAACTTGATTACCCTTGAGCATTATAAAGAGCTTAGTCTTCTTTTGGGATATGAAGAAATGAAACATATAACTAAGGGTATTCCAAAATTTAATCTCAACATAATTCTTAATTCTGATCTAGAGGAAATTTATATGTTTTGTGTGGTAAATTGCATTGAGAATCCTTATATTGCCAACTATCTAAAGATAAGAAAACAAATAGAGCATGAAGAGAGTACTAATGAAAGGGAAAACATTTCCCAATACCCTCCTAGTGTTTATTATGATGAATCAGGTAACGAGGAGCAGCTTCCTATCCAACCAATCTCTTCAACAAGAAGATCAGAAAATTTGATTAAACCCACAGATGAGGTGGTGAAGAAGAAAAAGAAAAGAAGAAAAAGTAGAAGTAAAGAGGTAACTCTCCCAAGTAATATTGCTCCTATCACCATTGTGCCTCATGAAAGTGAATCCAATATGTTGATGGAGGATGATGATGTTGAGTATGATTTTGTGATGCCTACTACTTGTTGTGATGATTACGATTGGGAAGACAATGATGTCTCTTATGATATTGGAAATCTTTTTGGCACTTGCTTGGAAGAATACGATAATAATGTTTGCTATGCCATTAGTGCCATTCATGCTATTGCTAGTAATGATTATGATGATATGCAAAACCACAAGCTTGGGGATGCTATGGTTGATGAGTATGAAATCATTGAAGATTTATTTGCTAAAAATAATGCTTGGCCCAAGCTTGGGGATGCTTTTTATAATGAATATGACCCTTTGATTCCTTCTACTTTTGATAAGAAAATTTATTATGATGATTGATATGTCTCAAACGTATCTATAATTTGTGATGTATTCATGACATGTTTACAATATTTCTACATGATTTTGGTATGATTTGGTTAGAACTAACCCGGACTGACGCTGTTTTCAGCAGAACTACCGTGGTGTTGTTTTTGTGCAGAAATAAAAATTCTTGAAATGTGTTGAAAATCAACGGAGATTTTTTTTGGAAAATATAAAAAAACTGGAACAAAAAGTTATTGGAGGGGAGTCCCGTGGGGCCCACGAGGGTGGGGGGCGCCCCCCTATGGCGCACCCCTGTGCCTCGTGGACTCCCCATGGGTCCCCCTAACTTGTTCTCGACGCCAAACCCTGCTATAAATACAGAAACCCCTAGAAAATAACCTAGATCAGGAGTTCCGCCGCCGCAAGCCTCTATAGCCACCTAAAACCTCTCGGGAGCCTGTTCCGGCACCCTGCCAGAGGGGAATCCATCACCGGTGGCAATTTTCATCATCCCGGCGCTCTCCATGATGAGGAGGGAGTAGTTCACCCTCGGGGCTGAGGGTATGTACCAGTAGCTATGTGTTTGATATATATATATATATATATATATATATATATATATATATATATATATATATATATATATATATATATATATATATATATCGTGTTCTTCATTTGGCACGATCTTGATGTACCGCGAGCTTTGCTATTATAGTTGGTCCTTATGATGTTTCTCCCCCTCTACTCTCTTGTAATGGATTGAGTTTTCCCTTTGAAGTTATCTTATCATACTGAGTCTTTAAGGATTTGAAAACACTTGATGTATGTATTGCATGTGCTTATCTGTGGTGACAATCGGATATCACGTGATCTACTTTATGTATGTTTTGGTGTTCAACTTGCGGGTTCAATGACCTTGTGAACTTATGCATAGGGGTTGGCACACGTTTTCGTCTTGACTCTCCGGTAGAAACTTTGGGGCACTCTTTGAAGTTCTTTGTGTTGGTTTGAATAGAATAATCTGAGATTGTGTGATGCATATCATATAATCATACCCGCGGATACTTGTGGTGCCATTGGAGTATCTAGGTGACATTAGGGTTTTGGTTGATCTGTGTCTTAAGGTGTTGTTTTACTACGAACTCTAGGGCTGTTTGTGACACTTATAGGAATAGCCAAATGGATTCATCGGAAAGAATAACTTTGAGGTGGTTTTGTACCCTACAATAATCTCTTCGTTTGTTCTCCGCTATTAGTGATTTTGGAGTGACTCTTTGTTGCATGTTGAGGGATAGTTATATGATCCAATTATATTATTATTGTTGAGAGAACTTGCACTAGTGAAAGTATGAACCCTAGGCCTTGTTTCAAAGCATTGCGATACCATCTGTGCTCACTTTTACCACTTGTTACCTTGCTGTTTTTATATTTTCAGATTATAAAAACCTATATCTACCATCCATATTGCACTTGTATCACCATCTCTTCGCCGAACTAGTGCACCTATACAATTTACCATTGTATTGGTTGTGTTGGGGACACAAGAGACTCTTTGTTATTTGGTTGCAGGGTTGTTTGAGAGAGACCATCTTCATCCTACGCCTCCCACGGATTGATAAACATTAGGTCATCCACTTGAGGGAAATTTGCTACTGTCCTACAAACCTTTGCACTTGGAGGCCCAACAACGTCTACAAGAAGAAGGTTGTGTAGTAGACATCAATGATAGCATGCCTCCTATTTATGATGATTACAATGATGAAAGTGGGTTTGGAAGAGTGTCAACTCTAGGTAGTAGTGATCCCACAATTTTGGAGGGTGTTGAATCTTATTACATTATCGATGAAAGTGGATTTGGAGAGATCATGACTTTATTTAGTGATACATCCACTATTTTGGAAGAGGTTTCAATTGACTATGATGAGAATAATGTTGCTATGTATGATGATTATTATGATGACATGTATGCCATAAAGAGTAATAAATTTTCTATGCTTTTAGATCATGAAAAGAATGCTTTATGTGATGGTTATATGGATGAATCTATTCATGATGCTACTGAAAATTATTATGAGAGAGGAACTTATGATTTATGATGCTCTTGTTATGTTTCAACTTTTACCTTTTATGCGAGCATCATTGAAATCATCATGCCTAGCTAAAAGGCATTAAAAAAAGCGCTTGTTGGGAGACAACCCAACACTTTTATCTACTATTTTTGTGTGTTCACATGATTATCCCACAGTAGTAATCACGTTTTATTGTTTTTGTTTCAATAAAGTGCCAAGTAAAGCCTTTGGGATCATGTTGGATGATAGTTGATTTGATCTTGCTGAAAGACAGAAGGGGAACTTCAAGAAGAATGGCAAGCAAGTTGCCACTCTCGGGAAGAATCCCAAAGTTGGACCTAAGCCTGAAACTGAATGCTTCTACTGCAAAGGGACTGGTCACTGGAAGCGGAACTGCCCCAAGTATTTGGCGGATAAGAAGGATGTCAAAGTGAACAAATGTATATTTGATATACATGTTATTGATGTGTACCTTATTAATGCTCGTAGTAGTGCCTAGGTATTTGATACCGGTTCAGTTTCTCATATTTATAACTCGAAACAGGGACTATGGATTAAATGAAGATTGGCTAAGGACGAGGTGATGATGCGCGTCGGGAATGGTTCCAAGGTCGATGTGATCGCCGGCGGCACGCTACCTCTACATCTACCTTCGAGATTAGTTTTAGACCTGAATAATTGTTATTTGGTGCCAGCCTTCAGCATGGACATTATATTTGGATCTTGTTTAGTGCGAGACGGTTATTAATTTAAATCAGAGAATAAAGGTTGTTCTATTTATATGAGTAATATCTTTTATGGTCATGCACCCTTGAAGAGTGGTCTATATCTATTGAATCTTGATTGTGGTGATACACATATTCATAATATTGACGCCAAAAGATGCAAAGTTGATAATGGTAGTGCAACATATTTTTGGCACCGCCATTTAGGTCATATTGGTTTAAAACGCATGAAGAAACTCCATGCAGATGTACTTTTGGAATCACTTGATTATGAATCATTTGATACTTGTGAACCATGCCTCATGGGCAAGATGACTAAAACTCTGTTCTTAGGAACAATGGAGCGAGCCAATGACTTATTGGAAATAATACATACAGATGTATGCGGTCCGATAAGTGTTGAGGCTCGTGGCGGGTATCGTTATTTTCTGACCTTCACAGATGATTTGAGCAGATATGGGTATATCTACTTCATGAAACACAAGTCTGAAACATTTGAAAAGTTCAAAGAATTTCAGAGTGAAGTGGAGAATCATCATAACAAGAAAATAAAGTTTCTACGATCCGATCACGGAGGAGAATATTTGAGTTACGAGTTTGGCCTTCATTTAAAACAATGTGGAATAGTTTCACAACTCACGCCACCTGGAACACCACAGCGTAATGGTGTGTCCGGATGTCGTAACCATACTTTATTAGATATGGTGCGATATGTGATGTGTCTTACCGATTTACCACTATCGTTTTAGGGTTATGCATTAGAGACAGTTGCATTCACGTTAAATAGGGCACCATCTAAATCCGTTGAGACGACACCGTATGAACTGTGGTTTGGCAAGAAACATAAGCTATCGTTTCTTAAAGTTTGGGGTTGCGATGCTTATGTGAAAAAGCTTCAGCTGATAAGATCGAACCCAAATCGGAGAAGTGCATCTTCATAGGATACCCAAAAGAAACTATTTGGTACACCTTCTACCACAGATCCGAAGGAAAGATCTTTGTTGCCAAGAATGGAACCTTTCTAGAGAAGGAGTTTCTCTAAAAGAAGTGAGTGGGAGGAAAGTAGAACTTTATGAGGTAAATGTACCTTCTCTCAATTTGGAAAGTAGCTCATCCAAGAAATCTGTTCCCGTGATGCCTACACCAACTAGAGAGGAAGCTAATGATGATGATCATGAAACTTTAGATCAAGTTACTACAGAACCTTGTAGGTCAACCAGAACACGATCAACACCAAAGTGGTACAGTAATCCTGTTCTGGAAGTCATGTTACTAGATCATGGTGAACCTACAAACTATGAAGAAGCTATGATGAGCCCAGATTCCAATAAATGGCTTGGGGCCATGAAATCTGAGATAGGATCCATGTATGAGAACAAAGTGTGGACTTTGGTAGATTTTCCCGATGATCGGCAACTCATAGAGAATAAATGGATCTTCAAGAAGAAGACTGACGCTGATGGTAATTTTACTATCTATAAAGCTCGACTTGTCGCAAAAGGTTTTCAACAAGTTCAAGGAGTTGACTACGATGAGACTTTCCCACCTGTAGCGATGCTTAAGTCAATCTGAATCATGTTAGCAATTGTCGCATTTTATGATTATGAAATCTGGCAAATGGACGTTAAAACTGCATTCCTTAATGGATTTCTAAAAGAAGAGTTGTATATGATGCAACCAAAAGGTTTTGTCGATCCTAAAGGTGCTAACAAAGTGTGCAAGCTCCAGCGATCCATCTATGGACTGGTGCAAGCATCTCGGAGTTGGAATATACGCTTTGATGAGGTGATCAAAGCATATGGTTTTATATAGACTTTCAAAGAAGCCTGTATTTACAAGAAAGTGAGTGGGAGCTATTAGCATTTCTAATATTATATGTGAATGACATATTGTTTATTGGAAATGATATAGAATTTCTGTATAGCATAAAAGGATACTTGAATAAAATTTTTTCACCTCGGTGAAGTTGTTTACATATTGGACATCAAAATCTATAGAGATAGATCAAGATGCTTGATAAGATTTTCAATGAGTACATACCTTGACAAGATTTTGAAAGAGTTGAAAATGGATCAGTCAAAGAAGGAGTTCTTGCCTGTATTACAAGGTATAAAGTTGATTAAGACTCAAAGCTCGACCACGACAGAAGATAGAAAGAGAATGAAAGTCATTCCCTATGCCTCAGCCATAGGTTCCATAAAGTATGCCATGCTGTGTACCAGACCAGTTGTGTGCCTTGCTATGAGTTTGGCAAGGGTGTACAATAGTGATCCATGAGTGGATCACTTGACAGTGGTCAAAATTATCCTTAGGTACTTAAAGAGGACTAAGGAAATCTTTCTCGATTATGGAGGTGATAAAGAGTTCGTCGTAAAGAGTTACATTGATGCAAGCTTTGACACTAATCTAGATGACTCTAAGTCTCAGTCTTGATACGTATTGAACGTAGGAACAATTAGCTAGAGTAGCTCCATGCAGAGCATTGTAGACATAGAAATTTGCAAAATACATACGGATCTGAATGTGACAGACCCGTTGACTAAATTTCTCTCACAAGCAAAACATGATGACACCTTAGTACTCTTTGGGTGTTAATCACATAGCAATGTGAACTAGATTATTGACTCTAGTAAACCCTTTGGGTGTTGGTCACATGACGATGTGAACTATGGGTGTTATTCACATAAAGATGTGAACTATTGGTGTTAATCACATGGCGATGTGAACTAGATTATTGACTCTAGTGCAAGTGGGAGATTGAAGAAAATATGCCCTAGAGGCAATAATAAAGTTGTTATTTTATATTTTCCTTATATCATGATAAATGTTTATTATTCATGCTAGAATTGTATTAACCGGAAACTTGATACATGTGTGGATACATAGACAAAACACCGTGTCCCTAGTAAGCCTCTACTAGACTAGCTCGTTAATCAAAGATGGTTAAGTTTCCTAACCATTGACATGTGTTGTCATTTGATGAATGGGATCACATCATTAGGAGAATGATGTGATGGACAAGACCCATTCGTTAGCTTAGCATTATGATCGCTTCATGTCAAATACATATTCCTCTGACTATGAGATTATGCAACTCCCGGATACCGGAGGAATGCCTTGTGTGCTATCAAACGTCACAACGTAACTAGGTGATTATGAAGATGCTCTACAGGTATCTCCGAAGGTGTTTGTTGGGTTGGAATAGATCAAGATTATGATTTGTCACTACGAGTATCGGAGAGGTATCTCTGGGCCCTCTCGATAATACATATCATAAGAAACCTTGCAAGCAAAGGGACTAATGAGTTAGTTGCATGATGATGTATTACGGAACGAGTAAAGAGACTTGCCGGTAACGAGATTGAACTAGGTATGAAGATACCGATGATCGAATCTCGGGCAAGTAACATACCAATAGCAAAGGGAATAGCGTATGTTGTCATAACGGTTCGATCGATAAAGATCTTCATAGAATATGTGGGAGCCAATATGAGCATCCAGGTTCCGCTATTGGTAATTGACCGGAGAGATGTCTCGGTCATGTCTACATAGTTCTCGAACCCGTAGGGTCCGCACGCTTAACGTTCGATGACGATTTTGTATTATATGAGTTATGTGATTTGGTGACCGAATGTTGTTCGGAGTCCCGGATGAGATCACGGACATGACGAGGAGTCTCGAAATGGTCGATATATAAAGATTGATATATAGGATGATATTATTAGACACCCGAAATGTTTCGGGTAGTATCGTCGATATATAAAGATTGATATATAGGATGATATTATTAGACACCCGAAATGTTCCGGGTAGTATCGG
>NC_041387.1:477319389-477385738 GCF_002162155.2 Triticum dicoccoides
GGGGGAATAATGGGCCTTATGGGCCATAAGAGGGGAGCACACCATCCCATAAGGGGTGGCGCCCCCCCTTTAGGCAGGAGGCCGAATAGGAGAAGGAAGAGGGGGTTCGGCCCCGCTTTCCTTCCTCCCTTCCCTCTTCCCTTTTCCCCCTTCCGGTAATAAGAAAGGGGGGGGGGATTTGACTAGGGCCCCAACTAGGATTCCTTCTATTTGGGGTGCCCCAAGGCTCCCCCTCCCACCTATATATACATGGGGAGGGTGCGCCTAGAACACACACCAACAATCGTTAGCCGTGTGCGGCGCTCCCTTCCACAGTTTACGCCTCTGATCATATCTTCATAGTGCTTAGGCGAAGCCCTGCGCGGATTACTTCACTATCATTGTTACCACGCCGTCGCGCTGACGGAACTCGTCTACTTCCTCGACACCTTGCTGGATCAAGAGGGCGAGGAACGTCATCAAGCTGAACGTGTGCAGAACTCGGAGGTGCCGTACATTCGGTACTTGATCGGTCGGAGCTAGAAAAAGTTCGACTACATCAACCGCGTTGTCTAACGCTTCCGCTTGGTCTACGAGGATACGTGGACACACTCTCCCCCTCTCGTTGCTATGTATATCCTAGATAGATCTTGCGTGAGCGTAGGATTTTTTTTTTGAAATTGCATGCTATGTCCCCAACAATGGTGTTGTTGGGTTTTCGTCCCACATTGAGTAATCTCGATGGCGAGTGGTCACAGTGAATTTCCCGACGAAGCTTGAACTCGCTTTCCTCTTCCCCGTCTCATTTTCTGAACAGATGGTGTATTTTTGTTATGTCGCAGTAATGGAAAGGGGTAACGCCCGCTTCAAAAAAAAAAAGATCCATGATTCAACAGCCAAGGAGCTCCGTATCATGGGTGCATGGAGTGCTAGGAGCAAAATCTGTTATTATAAACAAGGAAGTTCTATGAAACTAGCTGAAAAAAGTGGTTCGCACTCTCGTCCTGTAGGCTGCAACACCTTGTTGCTGAAGCAAAAGGGAGTAATTCTGCTAATGAGTGATCCCGAGCTTAACGGTCTCCAAATGAACAAAGCCATTTTTTTCGCTTGTTAAGCCTACCAAGCTAATGAGCCGAACAACTGGTTAATCCACTACTATTTCAAGCTTCTGCCTCCCTACCATGGGTAGTTGTTTGATTGGTGGATTCGAGGTGTCAGAAACACTCTCAAATGTTCGAATTTGCAATTTGGTCGGGGTTTCGTTATAAAATTTTGTTTGGATGTGCTTCCGTGAAACCCTAAACCTAGTAGTTTTGATTTTAAGATAGTTGCCCCCAGCTGGAGATCACTATAACGGCGGATGGTTGGACAATAGGGTACCTCACATGTTTTTATCACGTAAGATAGAGCATATATATACATGTGAGTACAAATATTGTACGTTACGTACCTTGAGGGCAATTAAAAGTTGAAACGAATCCAGGAAGGACAATTATTTTGTCATTCCCCGCGACCGCGAAACTTCGGTCACTCATCACAGCCCGCAGGACATCCATGCTCGATTGATTTGCTTACGTAGAGGAGGAATATATGGTGCCTAGCTTTTAGTTTGGTACGTACAATACGTGGAAAGCTACAAACGAACGGATGCAGTGGCATTGCTGGTTACGCTCTGCCCTGAGTTATGGTGAGCTCCAAGAGTCAGTCATCTTTGTTTACTGCATTATTATAAACTAGCTAGATTCATAGAATTTCCCATCTCCGGTGTATAGCATGAGCGCTGGAAGTGTTTGTAGGAGTACAACAAAACTGCCGTAATTCAATTTGGAGCCCGGGTTCATCTACACCCGATGAACAATAAAATCAAAACAAATAGTAAGTAAATTCAAAAAATCTGAAACCTTTTTGTATTGAAGATGCTTGAGTGCGACAGGTGCATGCAAAAATTCATGGGCAAACGACATCCGAGGAGCTCAAAAAAAAACAAGACAAATCAACTATGAACAGTGCGGGTTTTCAAACTTTCTCACGTACCTAAAATTTGTCTTTTTTGCTACAAGCAACTCGAATGTTCAAACTCCACCAAATGTGGCACGGGCATTGCGCATTCGACCCTCATATTTTTTGAGTTTTTTTTACAATTTTAAACGATTTTACTGGTTTTACTGGTCACTCCCTGCAGAAGCATCTAGACTTGGGTGCAGAAACGCCGTCTAACCCGGTGATTTCGGCAAATGTAGAGATACATGCTGTTAGGCGACAACACACATGTACACGAGGGATGTTGTTAGGCGACAACACAGCATGCACGTAGAGATATATGCGTCGGTACATTCTTTGAGATAACTTATGGAAGATTCTTTCGTAGAGAGATTGGTACGACAGAAGTAATTATTACCATGCCAACAATTACAATGGGTTGAAATATATATTCAGTCATCGTAAACAGTTGTAGATGCTGATGCAACGCACAAAATCTAGTTGCCGGGGCATCTAATCTTTGGGCGTGTGCCCACAGAATTTGGAGAAGAAATCTAGCATTATAGAGGACGGTGAATTCATTGCATTGCATGTATATTCTCACCTTTCTCCGTCTAGGAGCTTCCAAGGCATGCTTGCCACCTTTCTCCCGTTGGTGGTACGTAGAATTGTTTCTTCAGATAACTTGGACCAATTGTTGTACATTCTCGTGGAGCTTCTTTCTCTGATTCTTCTGACCTCTAGCTACCTGGAGAACACGTCACTATTCACTGATCAAGTATGTGATTTGCATTGGTTGGTTAGCTAGCTTTCAACCGGCGCGGTAGTTGCGTTCGGTTGGGAAGTTCCCTTTACCGTGGAATCATATAGTATGATATTGAAAATAATACAGCACTACCAAATTAAAAGAAAAAAAATGGTATATAGGTAGCTGAATCTGCCTGACTTAGACAGTAGAGCACCAGTCAACTGAAAGCACATCACCGATCACTAGCTAGTATCCCACAAGGACTAGTCATCAAGGCACCACTCGTGGTGGCAGCATATGCGTGCATAGCTACAGGCCTTGAGGCTAACCTACACCTAGCCACAACTATGCATGATGTCCAAAGCCCAGTGACACCATCATTACAAACAGAGACACGATTCCATGATTCCAATGCTACCTGGTGCGTGATTATCTCATATACGAAGTGCAATAATAATCCACTTGCGAAGTTGTTAATGTTCCATAGTGTTGAAGGGAATCGATGGCACTTGCGCTAGATATTACAGACTAACAATGGACGCATCATTCCTTGTCATTTGCATGCTTTGCTTTTTGTACATGGCCTCCGAACGAGTAATCTCGGGGCCTAAAGCTGGGTGTAGGCCGTGCCGTAGTATGCTTGTTAAATGTTGGGCATAAAGTCGGCTGGCCAACTTGGCCCATTTCCCATCTTCTTTTTTGTGATGGAACCTCCTCTGTGTGTGCCGGTCATGGGCCATGCCAATTTTGTGGGATCGTACATGATTGGCTCATCTCCTTTTCAATATAAGGCAAACAATCCAGGAAGAAGATCTAGCTAGCTCCTTGGAATTTTTTGCTTTTTATGGTCCTGACCTAAGAAAAGATAAAAGTTGTTTTGTAGAGGAGAAAATTCTAGACTATCCAGTTCCATCCATGCATCTACTAGCTAGCGTGGTGCCGACTGCCGACCATGATCTCCGGCTCTTGGCTGTAAAAATACTAGTAACTCACACTCCATCATATATACAGTTTGAGAATGACTGGAGAGAATCCTTGGTTTCTTGCATGAAGTTTGGCTTCACGATCGAGTCGAAGATCTTCAAATGAAAACTTTCGTGTGAAGAGCTGAAAACTTGTCGCTAGCTAGCTAACCCAGGATGAATTGGCATCGATCCCGCTGATCTGGAAACCAATTAACCCTCCAGACCATTAACAAATCAAGCCAAGCAAGAGGCAGTTAAAATAAGGAGCTAATTTGGCACCCAAAGCAGCGATGCTTTCCTACGTACGTTGGCCCGGTCGAATAAAACGCATCCCCCAATCGCTGGCCGGCGCGCGCGCGCGCACGCTCTGGCTATGGCTAAGCATTCCTCGTAGCCGCCCGGCGATGCGCGCGGCGACGTCGTCGTCGCCTTTGCCTGTCTGCCTAGTGCAATTTGCATCGGAGCACTTTAGCGAGCGCTAGCCTCGATAGTTTAATGGAGCGGCACTGCTCTGCTGCGCCATTTGCGGCAGTTTTTATTAGATCCATGTTGCCGCGAAGCCAACGGCTTTCGTCCCCGGCCCTATAAATATGGATCCATCGAGTACTCCTCCGGCAGCAGCAACCCACAGGTCGATCCATCCATTGGTCGCCACAAGAAGCCAAACTAGAGCTAGGAAGCGTAGCGAGAGAGCTTTGAGGTAGAGATAAGGTCGTGGACATGGCGTGGAGCGATGCCGAGAACGAGAGGTTCGAGCGCGCGCTGGCCACGTACGGCCGCGACACGGCCGGCCTCTGGGAGCGCGTGGCGGCGGCGGTCGGCGGCGGCAAGACGGCCGACGACGTCAGGCGCCACTACGACCTGCTGACGCAGGACATCGGCGACATCGAGTCCGGCCGCTACGGTTACCCCAACGGCGGTGCCAACAGCAACACCAACCGCAACAACGGCAGGAACAGGTACGCATACACGTGTACGATCATCAGCGATTTTCGATCAGTAGACTAAGTACTCACTTGATTAACTTTGTCCCGCCGCATGCAGGGCCAACCGGCCCCAGACATGATGGGATCACGCGGTTCACACAGTCGAACCAAGGACACGTACGTACCAAGTACAGTACGAGCAAAGCTTAGCTAGCAGCTTATTATGCATGCAAGCTGCCGTGTATATGTACTTCGTATCTACTCAGTATTTTATGCTTGGGTCTTGGGGAGTATATGCAGTAGTATAGCTCTGTCGCGAGACGAGAGCACGTACGTGTGCGTGTGACAGCAGTGTGCATATGGGTGTAAACTGTAAAGCTTGCACTACTGCTTTTGTGATGGCATGTTTGCTACCGATGAATGAACGAATGAATGATTGAATACGTATCGCTGTTATGCATGCCTGGTTCTGAGTGGGGATGAAGAACCACACACATCTATCATGTTCGTCATAAATTATGAGCTCCTTTACAGTACCCCTAAAGAACGTGAGCCATCCATTTCTCAAATTTTATTCTCATATCAGTGCATCACGGTTGATATTTGACTCGATCGCTAGAACCCTAATTCTTCTCTCTAGAAAAACTCCTAATTCTTCATTAGGATAGGCGCAGGCGGCGCCGGCGGCAGTGTGGTCAGCCCGGCGTACAAGAGATAGGTGGCCATTGGGCCATGAATTAGTTGGAATGGCATCGAGTGGGAAAGGTCGCCGCCCAGGGCTGGGCGGCGCCGCCGCGGCGCATACGATTTGCGAGAGCCATCTTTCTCGTTCAATTGGAAACTCACCTGCCGTGAAGCAGGATAACAAGGGCGAGGCAGGATCGTCAAACTAGTCGAAGATCTATCACGTCAGCACTGCAGATGTAGAAATGTGCAGCTGATTTGACCAACTGGATTCAAGATGGAAGGACGGGACCGACTGCTTTGATTAGACTTTGTCAGATGGATCAAGTGTTGAGCGAACTTCTTGCGAGGCTGATATCTCTTGCTTATATGAAACAACAATGTATAGTTATGTTTTAATTTCCTTTGTATGCATGTTAGAGATTTTGTGTGGAATTCAAGAACTTGTAGCCAGGTTCTGTTTGATCGGTAACTGCTATCCACTCACTCTCGATCAAATATCGATGCCAGGCAGCAATAGCGCGGTCGTCATGGAGACATATCTGCTCTAATGTGATAGTGGATGCGTTGGTGATAGGACGGTGATCTGATTAGAAAGCAGAAAAGGACCTAATTCAGAGGAGAAAGGACTAAACTACCCTTGTAAGTGAAGGGTCAGATTTTAGTGGTACTCCATCTCTGCTGGAGGGAGTACAAGGGTACCGTAAAAAAGCTCTAAAATATTTGCCGTCCGGCCCATTCCGTATACAATAGTTGCTCGTATATGCTCTTATATTGATATTGGTATCCTTTTCCATTGCCTGTTTAGTTTGTTTAGCCAAGACAACACTCGCATGTTACCCTCTCCCCCTTGACTCACAAAGCAAATCTAGCATCTATCTCTCCCCCCTGCATCAGGACACCAAAAGGAGAGGATGACCGTCCCACTAGCTAGACGGTTAGGGTCATTGATGGGCGCTGTCGATTAAGCCCTGGAGGCCTCACTTTCCACGGTTGTGGAGGGAGTAGAAAGAAATCCCATGGCCTCTTTCTCGACGACACCTTCTCTTTCTCTTTGTAATAGATAAAACTTCCTTGTGAAAGGAATGAAAAGAACATGAGAATGATAGTTGCCCTGGAGTTGTCTACGAAATCTGAGTGGGTAACCACCGAGAGAGTTGAAGAAGAAGGTCCTGGAGTTGTCTGAGGTACATGTGGGATCCTTCTTCTTGGACATGTTCACTTTGGGTGGCCGAACATTTGCATCAACACGAGGAAGGATGTCATGGTGCTCAATGGACGGAGTAAACTAAGTGTACTTAACCTACATCTCATAAGTGCCTCCAAAGAATTTTGATTTGATGAGCTTCTGGACGCTGCAGGGGCATAGCAACATGAGTGTTTAACCTCGTTACTCGTTCTCTTGACCATCTCAAATTTGAAATCCATAACATAACATTTATGAGGTGCACCGACCAAGATGAATGAGAAAGTCGCTGGAGTATGACCTCACATGATTTGAGTCTCCAACCTTTGTCGAGATGGTTTGCCAAAGAGCCTTTGATAGTGTAGAGGCCATGAAAGAGAAAGTTGGTATGTCCCAACTCAACCACTTCTCCTTCCTTGAAATCTTTCTTGTACATCCCCACAAGCTCTAGCAATAATATTTGGCTTCTCCTAGACATCAAGCTTTTATCATACTCTGTGAGGATGAGTTCCTCACACCAATTATGGTATAGAACTAGAGGATGAGTTCCTCACACCAATTCTGCTTGACTTTGCTCACAAGCTTGTCAATGCCACAAGAAGTAAATCATCGATACACGACATCAAAGTTGTCTTGTTATTGTCGATTTACTGCCAACCGATGCACTTCATCTCAGCTATCACCGGGATGTCCTGTAGGAACTACTTCCCCAGGTTTTGAGATACGCACCACTAGAGAATTCTATAGGCGCACTTCTTGTAAACTCAACTTTAGTTACAACGTAGGCCTTTGCGCACCTTGCAAGGAGTCTTGACTCGGTCTAATCCTATGGGAGTGTGTCTCGTAGGATGTGGTAATGGAAGGGCGTCATCCAAATAGGATCGATAACCATGACCTCTTGCGCATTCTGTTTGATATCATTAGTTTCTCTTGGTGTGGTTCTTCAGCCTCATATGTTATTTGCACTTTGACACATGGCATATGAGACTCTGAGAGAAGAAATCCAGCCGAAACGACATCCCAACTAGACCCCTTTGGATCATTATTACCTACAGTTGACGCTCTTCCAAACCCACTTTTAATAGCATTGCAAATATCATTACACTACAAAATTTGCTCAATTCGGTGACAAAAACTCTGGTGACACTCAAGGAAATTTTGCCAAAAAATCATTTTCTGTGACGTTCCACCATCACGTGTGTTTCCCTCCTGGGGCAGCGCCTCGAAAACTTTGGCGACGTTCTGACAGTATTTTCGCCTATGCTTTGGAGCGTCGCTAGGGATGCCCATTTACGGGACGATTTGTAGTGCCATAGAAAATGTCTCGTGTCACAAAAACTGTTAGGCGGGTTAGAAAAATAATTTGAAAATGGTGTGTAGGTGTTCAGAACATAGTACCTTGTAAATTCTACTACGGCAGAGTTTATAACAAATTACATTCTAATTTTCAGGGTTTAGCATTCGAATGCTCTTACCAAAATCCATCGATTATTTCTCCGTGCGTGCTCTCATTGTAATGAACTATGAGAGCATGAACAGGAAAATATGATCACATAGAAATATATTGCCTTTTGGATCATCTCAATCCCATGTCATGTGAACGCCGTCTGCTTGCATCCGTACTCGGACTACTCCACATGTATAAATTAAAGCAAGACATTTCAAAGAAAAAAGGAGACAATGCCATTTCAAACATTGTATCATAAATACCAGAAATATTGCAAGGTTCAAATTTCAGCATTACAATGCCCAAATCCAAGGATTACAAGGTTCAAACTGTTATTACAAATCAAACTCATCTTCTTCAGAATCCAAGTCACGCATTATTTCTGCGAAAGGATCAGCCACCGAGAAGTCATATATCGGCTGGATATAGACACGTCCGAATAATCTGTCATATGAAGTTCCAAACTGAAACCCAGCCGCCGTAGAGGCTTTTCCATTCAGTTGTAGATACGTGCGCTGATTAGCAAACCATTCACTTCTTCATACTAAATATAGGGCAAACCTCGTTACCTTGAGCAAACTTGCTTTCTGACCAAAGAATCTGGCAAATTTATCTCTGGTGTGGTGCATCGGTACACGTTCAAAGTAATATTTGTGAGATAAAGATCAAGGCATTTAATGGGATTATTATACTGCACCACATTTTCCACTTTCGGGCCTGCTTGTATCTACAAACGAAGACAACACATTAGTGCCTAGATACAATATTGAACACTATGAGCCTATTTGATTCGTTGGATTTCTAGAATACACGAATAGAGCGACACGCCATCTTCAATCGTTCATGAATAACATCTCCAAAAAAATGTATTGAAATCCTCCAAAATTCCTTTAGAAATCATCGAACGTTTTTCATAATAATGAGTAAAAGTACCAAAAAAACTGAACTCCATTGTGGTTAACAATTAACATGAAAGGAGCATCACCTCGATGTATAGCTTCTCCACGCACAAAATGCATTTGAGAAATCTAACAACTTGATTCAGATCGGGGGCCATAGATTGTAGTGCCAAGATCTTCACTCTGCGTAGAGACGGTGTCATTCTTGTGGGGATCATTTTCTAGATGACAGCCGAACATAGATCAACAAAATTAGATAAAATGTGATGTACAATAAGGAGGAGAAGAAGACTGTTGTACCGATGACCCACAAGTATAGGGGATCAACGTAGTCCTTTCGATAAGAGTGTTGAACCCAACGAGGAGTACGTAAAAGGAAATGCCAAGCGGTTTTCAGCAAGGTATTTTCTGCAAGCACTGAAATTATCGGTAACGAGTAGTTTGATAGCAAGATAATTTGTAACAAGTGACAAGTAGCAATAGTAACTAAGGTGTGGCAAGGTAGCTCAATCCTTTTTGTTGCAAAGGGCGGTCTGGAATGGATTCTTATAATAAGTTAAGCGTTCTTGAGGACACATGTGAAATTTCATCTAGTCACTTTCATCATGTTTGTTTGATTCCCGTTGCTACTTTGATAATTTGATATATGGGTGGACCGGTGCTTGGGTGTTGTTCTTACTTGAACAAGCCTTCCACTTATGATTAACCCCTCTCGCAAGAATCCGCAACTAAGAAATAAGAATTAAGATAAATCTAACCATAAAATTTAACATATGGATCCAAATCAGACCCTTACGGAATAATGCATAAACTAGGGTTTAAACTTGTGTCACTCTAGCAACCGATCATCTAATTACTACTCCATGATGCATCCCCTTAGGCCCAAAGATGGTGAAGTTTCATGTAGTTGATGTTCACATAACACCACTAAGGAAAACAACAACATGCATATCATCAAAATATCGAACGAATACCAAATTTACATAATTACTTATGACAAGACTTCTCTCATGTCCTCAAGAACAAAAGTAACTACTCACACATCATATTCATGTCCAAGATCAGAGGGTTATTGAATAGCACAATGGATCTGAACATTTAATTTCCACCAAATAAATCAACTATAGCATCAACTATAAGATGTAATCAACACTACTAGCAACCCAGAGGTACCAATCTGAGGTTTTGATACAAAGATTGGATACAAGAGATGAACTAGGGTTTGAGATGAGATGGTGTTGGTGAAGATGTTGATAATGATTGGTCCTCCCATGATGAGAGGGTTGTTGGTGATGACGATAGCCTCGATTTCCCCCTCCCGGAGGGAAGTATCCCTGGCAGAATCGCTCCAGCGGAGAGGAAAAATGCTCCTGCCGAAGTTCCGCCTCGAGACGGCGGCGCTCCGTCCAAAAGTCTCTCCCTTTTTTTCTAGGGCAAATGGGCTTATATATCAGAAGATGGGCACCGAAGGCTGGCCAAGGGCCCCATAAGCCACCAGGGAACGCCCTGGTGCCTTGTGGGCACCTAGGTGGCCCCCTCTGGTACTTCTTTTCTCCAATATTTTTTATATATTCCAAATAAATCTCCGTGAAATTGCAGCTCATTTGGAGATGTGCAGAATAGGTATATCTGACATAGCTTTTTTAGGTCCAGAATTCCAGCTGCCGGCAATCTCTCTCTTCATGTGAATCTTGTATATTAAGAGAGAAGAGGCATTAGAATTGGTCAAAAAAGTGCTATATTAATTAAAAACACCATAACTAACAGTAGGAAAACATGATGCAAAATGGACGTATCAACTCCCCCAAGCTTAAACCTCGCTTGTCCTCAAACGAAAGCCGATATTGATAATCATGTCCACATGTTTAGAGAGAGAGAGGTGTCGATAAAAATAAAATACAGACATAGTAGCATCATGATCATTATTATATCAACAATATTCATTATCATAGAACTTATTATGAGAAAGTAACAATTCATCACGACAACGACGTATTGTTGGGAACGTAGCAATAATTCAAAATTTTCTACGCAACACCAAGATCAGTCTAGGAGATTCTAGCAACAAGAGAGAGAGAGAGGATGAGCATCTTCATACCTTTGAAGATCGCTAAGCGGAAGCGTCACTAGAACGCGGATGAGGGAGTCGTACTCGTGGTGATTCAAATCGCGGAAGATCCGATCTAAGGGCGAAGGGACGACGCCTCCGTGTTCAACACACGTGCAGCCCGGGGACGTTTCCTCCTTCTTGATCCAGCAAGGGGAGAGGAGACGTTGAGGGAGAGCTCCGGCAGCACGGCGGCATGGTAGAGAAGCTTGCAGTTCTCCGGCAGGGATTCGCCAAGCACTACTATGGAGGAGGAGGTGTTGGGGAGGGAGAGGGTTGCGCCAGGGGAAGGGTGCGGCAGCCCTCCCACCTCCCCTCTATTTATAGAGGCAAGGGAAAGGGGTGTTGGAAATATGCCCTAGAGGCAATAATAAAATGTTTATTATTGTATTTCCTTGTTCATGATAATTGTCTATTGTTCATGCTATAATTGTATTAACTGGAAACCGTAATACATGTGTGAATACATAGACCACAACATGTCCCTAGTGAGCCTCTAGTTGACTGGCTCATTGATCAATAGATGGTTATGGTTTCCTGACCATGGACATTGGATGTCATTGATAACGGGATCACATCATTAGGAGAATGATGTGATGGACAAGACATAATCCTAAGCATAGCATAAGATAGTGTAGTTCGTTTGCTAAGAGCTTTTCTAATGTCAAGTATCATTTCCTTAGACCATGAGATTGTGCAACTCCCAGATACCGTAGGAATGCTTGGGGTGTACCAAACGTCACAACATAACTGGGTGGCTATAAAGGTGCACTACAGGTATCTCCGAAAGTATCTGTTGAGTTGGCACGAATCGAGACTGGGATTTGTCACTCTGTATGACGGAGAGGTATCTCTGGGCCCACTCGATAATGCATCATCATAATGAGCTCAATGTGACTAAGGAGTTAGTCACAGGATCATGTGTTACGGAACGAGTAAAAAGACTTGCCGGTAACGAGATTGAACGAGGTATTGGGATACCGACGATTGAATCTCGGGCAAGTAACATACCGATTAACAAAGGGAATTGTACACGGGATTGATTGTATCCCCGATATCGTGGTTCATCCGATGAGATCATCGTGGAACATGTGGGAGCCAATATGGGTATCTAGATCCCGCTATTGGTTATTGGCTGGAGAGGTATCTTGGTCATGTCTGCATGGTTCCCGAACCCGTAGGGTCTACACACTTAAGGTTCGGTGATGCTAGAGTTGTTATGGGAATAGTATGTTGTTACCAAAGGTTGTTCGGAGTCCCGGATGAGATCCCAGACGTGACGATGAGTTCTGGAATGGTCCAGAGGTGAAGATCGATATATTGGACAAAGGGTATTGGAGTCCGGAAGTGTTCCGGGGGTACCAGGCTATGGCCAGCATGACCGAAAGGTGTTTCGGGGGCCCCGGCAAGTGTTGCACGGCCTCATGGGCCAAGGGGAGGGGGCAAACCAGCCCACTAAGGGGTTGTGCGCCCCCACACCCTTTCCCACGTTGCTTGGGGAGGTGGGGCGCCTCCACTTGACTTGGGAGGCAAGCCTCCACCTGCTTGGCTTGGGGGGCAAGTCTCCCTAGGGTTTCCCTAGGGAGATCCAATCTGCCCTGGCCGCCGCCCCCTAGGGGAAACCCTAGGGCGCCTCCCCCTCTTCCGTTCCCCCTATATATAGTGAGGAGGTGGGAGGGCAGCCGCGACCCCTTCCCCTGGCGCAGCCCCTCCCTCCTCCAACTCTTCCTCCTCCTCTGTAGTGCTTGGCGAAGCCCTGCTGGAGAACCACGAGCTCCACCACCACCACCATGCCGTTGTGCTGCCGGAGTTCTCCCTCAATTTATCCTCTCCCCTTGCTGGATCAAGAAGGAGGAGACGTCCCTGGGCTGTACGTGTGTTGAACGCGGAGGCGCCGTCCGTTTGGCGCTAGATCGGATCTTCCGCGATTTGAATCGTCGCGAGTACGACTCCATCAACCGCGTTCTTGTAATGCTTCCGCTTAGCGATCTTCAAGGGTATGAAGATGCACTCCCTCTCTCTCTCTCTCTCTCGTTGCTAGTATCTCCTAGATTGATCTTGCTGAGATGTAGGAAATTTTTGAATTATTGCTACGTTCCCCAACAGTGGCATCATGAGCTAGGTCTATGCGTAGATTTTATGCACGAGTAGAACACAAGTAGTTGTTGGCATTGGTTTGTTCAATTTTCTTACCGTTACTAGTACTATCTTGTTCCGACGATATTGTGGGATGAAGCGGCCTGGACCGACCTTACACGTACTCTTACGTGAGACAGGTTCCACCGACCGACATGCACTTGTTACATAAGGTGGCTAGCGGGTTTCTATATCTCTCACTTTAGTCGGATTGGATTCGATGAAGAGGGTCCTTAGGAAGGGTAACTAGCAATTGGCATATCACCGATGTGTCTTTTGTGTAGGTAAGAAACATTCTGGCTAGAAACCATAGCAGCCACGTAAAACTTGCAACAACAATTAGAGGACATCTAACTTGTTTTTGCAGGGTATGCTATGTGATGTGATATGGCCAGAAGGATGTGATGAATGATATATGTGATGTATGAGATTGATCATGTTCTTGTAATAGGAATCACGACTTGCATGTCGATGAGTATGACAACCGACAGGAGCCATAGGAGTTGTCTTAATTTATTCTATGACCTGCGTGTCAATGAAAACGCCATGTAATTACTTTACTTTATTGCTAACCGTTAGCCATAGTAGTAGAAGTATAGTTGGCGAGACAACTTCATGAAAACACGATGATGGAGATCATGATGATGGAGATCATGGTGTCATGCCGGTGACGAAGGTGATCATGCCGCGCCTCGAAGATGGAGATCAAAGGCGCAAGATGATATTGGCCATATCATGTCACTTTATGATTTGCATGTGATGTTTGTCATGTTTACATCTTATTTTCTTAGAACGACGGTAGCATAAATAAGATGATCCCTCACTAAATTTCAAGAAAGTGTTCCCCCTAACTGTGCACCGTTGCGAAAGTCCGTTGTTTTGAAGCACCACGTGATGATAGGGTGTGATAGATTCTAACGTTCGCATACAACGGTGTAAGCCAGATTTACACACACTTAGGTTGACTTGACGAGCCTAGCATGTACAGACATGGCCTCGGAACACAAGAGAACGAAAGGTCGAACATGAGTTGTATAGTAGATATGATCAACATGAAGATGTTCACCGATGATGACTAGTCCGTCTCACGTGATGATCGGACATCGCCTAGTTGACTCGGATCATGTATCACTTAGATGACTAGAGGGATGTCTATCTGAGTGGGAGTTCATTAGATGAACTTAATTATCATGAACATAATCAAAAGGTCTTTGCAAATTATGTCGTAGCTTGCGCTTTAGTTCTACTATTTTTAGATATGTTCCTAGAGAAAATTTAGTTGAAAGTTGATATTAGAAATTATGAGGACTGGGTCCATAAACTGAGGATTGTCCTCATTGCTGCGCAGAAGGCTTATGTCCTTAATGCACCGCTCGGTGTGCTGAACCTCGAACGTCGTCTGTGGATGTTGCGAACATCTGACATACATGTTTTGATGACTACGTGATAGTTCGGTAATGTTAAACGGTTTAGAATTGAGGCGCCGAAGACGTTTTTTTTTTGAAACGTCGTGGAACATATGAGATGTTCCAAGGGCTGAAATTGGGATTTCAAGCTCGTGCCCATGTCAAGAGGTATGAGACCTCCGACGAGTTTTCTAGCCTACAAACTAAGGGAGAAAAGCTCAATCGTTGAGCATGTGCTCAGATTGTCTGAGTATTACAATCACTTGAATCAAATGGGAGTTAATCTTCCAGATGAGATAGTGATGTTTCTCCAAAGTCACTGCCACCAAGCTACTAGAGCTTCGTGATAAACTATAACATATCAGGGATAGATGTGATGATCCTTGAGCTATTCGCGATGTTTGACACCGCGAAAGTAGAAATCAAGAAGGAGCATCAATTGTTGATGGTTAGTGAAACCACTAGTTTCAAGAAGGGCAAGGGCAAGAAGGGATACTTCATGAAACGGCAAATCAGTTGCTGCTCTAGTGAAGAAACCCAAGGTTGAACCCAAACCCGAGACTAAGTGCTTCTGTAATGAGGGGAACGGTCACTGAAGCAGAACTACCATAGATACTTGGTAGATGAGAAGGCTGGCAAGGTCGACAGAAGTATATTGGATATACATTATATTAATGTGTACTTTACTAGTACTCCCAGTAGCACCAGGGTAATAGATACCGGTTCGGTTGCTAAGTGTTAGTAACTCGGGCTACGGAATAAACGGAGACTAGCTAAAGGTGAGGTGACGATATGTGTTGGAAGTATTTCCAAGGTTGATGTTATCAAACATCACACGCTCCCTCTACCATCGGGATTGGTGTTAAACCTAAATAATTGTTATTTGGTGTTTGTGTTGAGCATAGACATGATTGGATTATGTTTATCGCAATACGGTTATTCATTTAAGGAGAATAATTGTTACTCTGTCTATTTGAATAATGCCTTCAATGGTCTTGCACCTAAAATGAATGGTTTATTGAATCTTGAACGTAGTAATACACATGTTCATGCCAAAAGATATAAGATAGTAATGATAGAACCACCTACTTGTGGCACTGCCATTTGAGTCATATTGGTATAAAATGCGTGAAGAAGCTCCATGTTGATGGATCTTTGGACTCACTCGTTTTTTGAAAAGTTTGAGACATGCGAACCATGTTTATTAGTATGTACGCATGAAGAAACTCCATGCAGATAAATCATTTGGACTCACTTGATTTTGAATCACTTGAGACATGCAAATCATACCACATGGGCAAGATGACTGAAAGCCTCATTTTCAGTAAGATGGAACAAGAAAGTAACTTGGTGGAAGTAATATATTTTGATGTGTGCAGTCCAATGAGTGATGAGGCACGCAGTGGATATCATTATGTTCTTACTTCACAGATGATTTGAGTAGATGCTAAGTATATTTACTTGATGAAACACAAGTCTGAATTATTGAAAGGTTCAAGTAATTCCAGAGTGAAGTTGAAGATCGTCGTGACAAGAGGATAAAATGTCTATGATAAGATCATAGAGATGAATATCTGAGTTGCGAGTTTGGTACACAATTAAGACATTGTGGAAATTGTTTCACAACTAATACCGCCTGGAACACCATAGTGTGATGGTGTGTCCGAACATCATAGATGCACTCTATTGGATATGGGGCATACCATGATGTCTCTTATCGAATTACCACTATCGTTTATGGGTTAGGCATTAGAGACAACCGCATTCACTTTAATAGGGCACCATGTAATTCCGTTGAGATGACACCGTGTGAACTATGGTTTAGAGAAACCTAAGCTGTCGTTTCTTGAAAGTTTGGGGCTGTGACGCTTATATGAAAAAGTTTCATCCTGATGAGCTCGAACCTAAAACAGATAAATGCATCTTCATAGGACACCCAAAATAGTTGGGTATACCTCCTATCTCAGATCCGGAAGCAAAATAGATTGTTTTTAGAAACGGGTCCTTTCTCGAGGAAAAGTTTCTCTTGAAAGAATTGAGTGGGAGGATGGTGGAGACTTGATGAGGTTATTGAACCATCACTTCAACCAGTTGTAGCAGGGCATAGGAAGTTGTTCCTGTGGCGCCTACACCAGTTGAAGTGGAAGCTGATGATAGTGATCATGAAACTTCGGATAGAGTCACTACAAACCTCGTAGGTCGACAAGAACACGTACTGCTTCAGAGTGGTACGGTAATCCTGTCTTGGAGGTCATGTTGCTAGACAACAATGAACCTATGAGCTATGGAGAAGCGATGGTGGGCCCAGATTCCGACAAATGGCTCGAGGCCATAAAAATCCGAGAGAGGATCCATGTATGAAAACAAAGTGTAGACTTTGGAAGAACTACTTGATGGTCGTAAGGCTGTTGGGTACAGATGGATTTTAAAAGGAAGAGGGACAATGATGGTAAGTGTCACCATTAAGAAAGCTCGACATGTCACAAACATGTTTTCCGACAAGTTCAAGGAGTTGACTACGATGAGACTTTCTCACTCGTAGCGATGCTAAGAGTCTGTTCGAATTATATTAGCAGTTACTATATTATTTATGAAATCTTGCAGATAGGATGTCAAAACATTGTTTCCTCGATGAGGTGCTTGAGGAAAGGTTGTATGTGATACAACCAGAAGGTTTTGTCAATCCTAAAAGATGCTAACAAGTATGCAAAGCTTCAGCAATCCTTCTAAGGACTGGAGTAAGGATCTCGGAGTTGGAATATATGCTTTGATGAGATGATCAAAGATTTTGGGTTATACAAAGTTTATGAGAAACTTGTATTTCCAAAGAAGTGAGTGGGAGCACTATAGAATTTCTGATGAGTATATGTTGTTGACATATTGTTTATCAGAAATGATGTAGAATTTCTGGAAAGCATATAGGGTTATTTGAAATGTGTTTTTCAATGAAAAACCTGGATTAAGCTACTTGAACATTGAGCATCAAGATCTATAAGGATAGATAAAAAATGCTTAATAGTACTTTCAAATGAATACATACCGTGACAAGATTTTGAAGGAGTCCAAAATAGATCAGCAAAGAAGGAGTTCTTGGTTGTGTTATAAGGTGTGAGTATTGAGTAAGACTCAAGAACTGACCACGGTAGAAGAGAGAGAAAGGATGAAGGTCGTCCCCTATGCTTTAGATGTAGGCTCTACAGTATGCTATGTTGTGTACCGCACCTGAAGTGTGCCTTGCCATGAGTTAGTCAAGGGGTAAAAGAGTGATCCAGGAATGGATCATAGGACAGCGGTCAAAGTTATTCTTAGTAACTAGTGGACTAAGGAATTTTCTCGATTATGGAGGTGGTAAAAGAATTTGTTGTAAAGGGTTACGTCGATGCAAACTTTGGTACTAATATGTATGACTATGAGTAGTAAACCGGATTCATATAGTAGAACAGTTATTTGGAATAGCTCCAAATAGCGCGTGGTAGCTGCATCTACAAGATGACATAGTGATTTGTAAAGCACACACGGATCTGAAAGGTTCAGACTCGTTGACTAATAACCTCTCTCACAAGCGAGATATGATCAAACCCCATGGGTGTTGGATTCAATACAATCACATAGTGATGTGAACTAGATTATTGACTCTAGTGCAAGTGGGAGACTGTTGGAAATATGCCCTAGAGGCAATAATAAAATGGTTATTATTGTATTTCCTTGTTCATGATAATTGTCTATTGTTCATGCTATAATTGTATTAACTGGAAACCGTAATACATGTGTGAATACATAGACCACAACATGTCCCTAGTGAGCCTCTAGTTGACTGGCTTGTTGATCAATAGATGGTTATGGTTTCCTGACCATGGACATTGGATGTCATTGATAACGGGATCACATCATTAGGAGAATGATGTGATGGACAAGACCCAATCCTAAGCATAGCACAAGATCATGTAGTTCGTTTGCTAAGAGCCTTTCTAATGTCAAGTATCATTTCCTTAGACCATGAGATTGTGCAACTCCCGGATACCGTAGGAATGTTTTGGGTGTAACAAACGTCACAACGTAACTGGTGGCTATAAAGGTGCACTACAGGTATCTTCGAAAGTAGCTGTTGAGTTGGCACGAATCGAGACTGGGATTTGTCACTCCGTATGATGGAGAGGTATCTCTGGTTCCACTCGGTAATGCATCATCATAATGAGCTCAATGTGACTAAGGAGTTAGTCATGGGATCATGTGTTACAGAACGAGTAAAGAGACTTGCCGGTAACGAGATTGAACGAGGTATTAGGATACCGACAATCGAATCTCGGGCAAGTAACATACCGATTGACAAAGGGAATTGTATACGGGATTGATTGAATCCCCGACATCGTGGTTCATCCGATGAGATCATCGTGGAACATGTGGGAGCCAATATGGGTATCCAGGTCCCACTATTGGTTATTGGCTGGAGAGGTATCTCGTTCATGTATACATGGTTCCCGAACCCGTAGGGTCTACACACTTAAGGTTCGGTGATGCTAGAGTTGTTATGGGAATAGTATGTGGTTACCAAAGGTTGTTTGGAGTCCCGGATGAGATCCCGGACATGACGAGGAGTTCCGGAATGGTCCGGAGGTGAAGATCGATATATTGGACGAAGGGTATTGGAGTCTGGAAGTGTTTCGGTGGTACCAGGCTATGGCCAGCATGACCAAAAGGTGTTTCGGGGGGCCCGGCAAGTGTTGCAGGGCCTCATGGGCCAAGGGGATGGGGCAAACCAGCCCACTAAGGGGTTGTGCACCCCACACCCTTTCCCGTGTTGCTTTGGGAGGTGGGGCGCCTCCACCATACTTGGGAGGCAAGCCTCCACCTGCTTGGCTTGGGGGGGGGGGGCAAGTCTTCCTAGGGTTTCCCTAGGGAGATCCAATCTGCCCTGGCCGCCACCCCCTAGGGGAAACCCTAGGGCGCCTCCCCCTCTTCCCTTCCCCCTATATATAGTGAGGAGGTGGGAGGGCAGCCGCGACCCCTTCCCCTGGCGCAGCCCCTCCCTCCTCCAATTCTTCCTCCTCCTCCGTAGTGCTTGGCGAAGCCCTGAAGGAGAACCACGAGCTCCACCACCACCATGCCGTCGTGTTGTCGGAGTTCTCCCTCAACTTCTCCTCTCCCCTTGCTGTATCAAGAAGGAGGAGACGTCCCCGGTCTGTACGTGTGTTGAACGCGGAGGCGTCGTCCGTTTGGCGCTAGATCGGATCTTCCGCGATTTGAATCGCCGCGAGTACGACTCCATCAACCGCGTTCTTGTAACGCTTCCGCTTAGCGATCTTCAAGGGTATGAAGAGGCACTCCCTCTCTCTCTCTCATTGCTAGTATCTCCTAGATTGATCTTGGTGAGACGTAGGAAATTTTTGAATTATTGCTACGTTCCCCCAACAAGGGGGGCGGCCCCCTCCAGATGGATGTAGAGGGGGGCGGCGGCCAAGGGAGGGAGGCTTGCCCCCCAAGCCAAGGGGGGCGCCCCCACTAGGGTTTCCCCCAACTCTAGGTGCATGGGACCAAGGGGGAGATGGTGCCCAGCCCACCTAGGGGCTGGTTCCCCTCCATATTCAGCACATAGGGCCCTCCGGGGCAGGTGGACCTCCCGATGGACCCCCGGAACCCTTTCGGTGGTCCCGGTACAATACCGATAAACCCCGAACATTTCCGGTGACCAAATAAGGACTTCCCATATATAAATCTTTGTCTCCGGACCATTCCGGAACTCCTCATGACGTCCGGAATCTCATCCGGGACTCCTAATAACATTCGGTAACCGCATACTAACTCCCATAACAACTCTAGCGTCACCGAACCTTAAGTGTGTAGACCCTACGGGTTCGGGAATCATGCAAACATGACCGAGACATCTCTCCGGCCAATAACCAACAGCGGGATCTGGATACCTATGTTGTTTCCCACATGTTCCACGATGATCTGATCGGATGAACCACAATGTCGGGGATTCAAACAATCCCGTATACAATTCCCTTTGTCAATAGGTATGTTACTTACCCGAGATTCGATCGTCGGTATCCCAATACCTCGTTCAATTTCGTTACTGGCAAGTCACTTTACTCGTTCCGTAATGCATGATCCCGTGACTAACTGCTTAGTCACATTGAACTCATTATGATGATGCATTACCGAGTGGGCCCAGAGATACCTCTCCATCATACGGAGTGACAAATCCCAGTTTCGATTCGTGCCAACCCAACAGACACTTTCGGAGATACCTATAGTGTACCTTTATATACACCCAGTTACGTTGTGACGTTTGGTACACCCAAAGCATTCCTACGGTATCCGGAAGTTGCACAATCTCATGGTCCAAGGAAATGATACTTGACATTAGAAAAGCTTTTAGCAAACGAACTACACGATCTTGTGCTATGCTTAGGATTAGGTCTTGTCCATCACATCATTCTCCTAATGATGTGATCTCGTTATCAATGACATCTAATGTCATGGTCAGGAAACCATAACCATCTATTGATCAACGAGCTAGTTAACTAGAGGCTTACTAGGGACGTATTGTGGTCTATGTATTCACACATGTATTGCGGTTTCTGGTCAATACAATTATAGCATGAACAATAGACAATTATCATGAACAAGGAAATATAATAATAACCATTTTATTATTGCCTCTAGGGCATATTTCCAACAGTCTCCCACTTGCACTAGAGTCAATAATCTAGTTACATTGTGATGAATCGAACACCCATAGAGTTCTGGTGTTGATCATGTTTTGCTCGTGGAAGAGGTTTAGTCAATGGATCTGCGACATTCAGATCCGTATGCACTTTACAAATATCTATGTCTCCATCTTGAACATTTTCACGAATGGAGTTGAAGCGACGCTTGATATGCCTAGTCTTCTTGTGAAACCTGGGCTCCGTGGAAAGGGCAATAGCACCAGTGTTGTCACAGAAGAGAGTCATCGGGCCCGGAACATTGGGAATAACTCCTAGGTCAGTAATGAACTCCTTCATCCGTATTGCTTCATGTGCTACCTCCGAGGTTGTCATGTACTCCGCTTCACATGTAGATCCCGCCACGACGCTTTGCTTGCAACTGCACCAGCTGACTGCCCCACCATTCAAATATACACGTATCCGGTTTGTGACTTGGAGTCATCCAGATCTGTGTCGAAGCTAGCATCGACGTAACCCTTTACGACGAGCTCTTCGTCACCTCCATAAACAAGAAACATATCCTTAGTCCTTTTCAGGTACTTCAGGATATTCTTGATTGCTGTCCAGTGTTCCATGCCGGGATTACTTTGGTACCTTTCCACCAAACTTATGGCAAGGTTCACATCAGGTCTGGTACACAGCATGGCATACATAATAGACCCTATGGCTGAGGCATAGGGGATGCCTCTCATCTTTTCTCTATCTTCTACCGTGATCGGGAATTGAGCCGTGCTCAATCTCACACCTTGCAATAAAGACAAGAACCCCTTCTTGGACTGATCCATATTGAACTTCTTCAATATCTTATCAAGGTGTGTGCTTTGTGAAAGACCGATGAGGCGTCTCGATCTATCCCTATAGATCTTGATGCCTAATATGTAAGCAACTTCTCCAAGGTCCTTCATTGAAAAACACTTATTCAAGTAGGCCTTTATGCTTTCAAAAAGTTATATATCATTTCCCATCAGTAGTATGTCATCCACATATAATATGAGAAAGGCTACAGAGCTCCCACTCACTTTCTTGTAATGCGGACTTCTCCATAAGTCTACATAAACCCAAACGCTTTGATCATTTCATCAAAGCGAATGTTCCAATGCCGAGATGCTTGCACCAGCCCATAGATGGAGCGCTGGAGCTTGCACACCTTGTTAGCATTCTTAGGATCGACAAAACCTTCCGGCTGCATCATATACAATTCTTCCTTAAGGAGACCGTTAAGGAATGCCGTTTTGACGTCCATTTGCCATATCTCATAATCATAGAATGCGGAAATTGCTAACAAGATTCGGACGGACTTCAGCTTCGCTACGGGTGAGAAGGTCTCATCATAGTCAAGCCCTTGAACTTGTCGATAACCCTTAGCGACAAGCCGGGCTTTATAGATGGTCACATTACCATCCGAGTCAGTCTTCTTCTTAAAGATCCATTTATTTTATATGGCTCGCCGATCATCGGGCAAGTCTGTCAAAGTCCATACTTTGTTTTTATACATGGATCCTATCTCGGATTTCATGGCTTCAAGCCATTTATTGGAATCTGGACTGCCATCGCTTCTTCATAGTTCGAAGGTTCACCGTTGTCTAACAACATGATTTCCAGGACAGGGTTGCCATACCATTCTAGTGTGGTACGTGTCCTTGTGGACCTACGAAGTTCAGTAGTAACTTGATCTGAAGTTCCTTGATCATCATCATTAACTTCCTCTCTAGTCGGTGCAGGCACCACAAAAACATCTTCCTGAGCTGCACTACTTTCCGGTTCAAGAGGCAGTACTTCATCAAGTTCCACTTTCCTCCCACTCACTTCTTTCGAGAGCAACTCTTTCTCCAGAAAGGATTTGTTCTTGGCAACAAAGATCTTGCCTTTGGATCTGAGATAGAAGGTATACCCAATAGTTTCCTTAGGGTATCCTATGAAGACGCATTTTTCTGACTTGGGTTCGAGCTTTTCAGGTTGAAGTTTCTTGACATAAGCATCGCATCCTCAAACTTTTAGAAACGATCGCTTAGGTTTCTTCCCAAACCATAATTCATATGGTGTCATCTCAACAGATTTAGACAGTGCCCTATTTAAAGTGAATGTGGTTGTCTCTAAAGCATAACCCCCAAAAGATAGCGGTAGATCGGTAAGAGACATCATAGATCGCACCATATCCAATAGAGTGCGATTACGACGTTTGGACACACCATTACGCTGAGGTGTTCCAAGCGGCGTGAGTTGTGAAACAATTCCACATTTCCTTAAGTGTGTACCAAACTCGGGACTCAAATATTCTCCTCCATGATCTGATCATAAGAACTTTATTTTCCTGTCACGTTGATTTTCCACCTCACTCTGAAATTCCTTGAAATTTTCAAAGGTCTCAGACTTGTGTTTCATTAAGTAGACATACCCATATCTACTTAAGTCATCAGTGAGGGTGAGAACATAACGATAGCCACCACGAGCTTCAACACTCATTGGACCGCACACATCAGTATGTATGATTTCCAACAAGTTGGTTGCTCGCTCCATTGTTCCGGAGAACAGAGTCTTGGTCATCTTGCCCATGAGGCATGGTTCGCATGTGTCAAATGATTCATAATCAAGAGACTACAAGAGTCCATCTGCATGGAGTTTCTTCATGCGTTTGACACCAATGTGACCAAGGCGGCAGTGCCACAAGTATGTGGGACTATCATTATTAACCTTACGTCTTTTGGTATTCTCACTATGAATATGTGTAACATCACGTTCGAGATTAAATAAGAATAAACCATTGACCAACGGGGCATGACCATAAACATATCTCTCATATAAATAGAACAACCATTATCCTCAGATTTAAATGAGTAGCCATCTCACATTAAACGATATTCAGATACAATGTTCATGCTCGAAGCTGGCACTAAATAACAATTATTGAGGTTTAAAACTAATCCCATAGGTAAATGTAGAGGTAGCGTGCCGACAGCGATCACATCGACCTTGGAACCATTCCCGACGCGCATCGTCACCTCGTACTTCGCCAGTCTCCGCTTATTCCGTAGCTCCCATTTTGAGTTACAAATATGAGCAACCGCACCGGTATCAAATACCCAGGAGCTACTACGAGTATTGGTAAGGTACACATCAATAACATGTATATCACATATACCTTTGGTGTTGCCAGCCTTCTTGTCTGCTAAGTATTTGGGGCAGTTCCGCTTCCAGTGACCATTTCCCTTGCAATGAAAGCACTGAGTCTCGGGCTTGGGTCCATTGTTTGGCTTCTTCCCGGCAACTGATTTACCGGGCGTGGCAACTCCCTTGTCGTCCTTCTTGAAGTTCTTTTTGTTGGAAATATGCCCTAGAGGCAAAAATAAAATGGTTATTATTGTATTTCCTTGTTCATGATAACTGTCTATTATTCATGCTATAATTGTATTGACCGGAGACCGCAATACATGTGTGCTATCGGTAACGTACCGGGACCACCGGGAGGGTCCTGGGGGTCCACCAGGTAGGGCCACCGGCCCCAGAGGGCTGCGTGGGCCAAGTGTGGGAGGGGACCCGCCCCAGGTGGGCTGGTGCGCCCCCCCCCACCAGGGCCCAAGGCGCCTAGGGTTGAAACCCCTAGGGGAGGGGGCGCCTCCACCTTGCTTGGGGGGCAAGGCACCCCTCCTGGCCGCCGCCCCTCCCCTCTAGATGGGATCTGGAGGGGGCCGGCCCCCTCTCCCCTTCCCCTATAAATAGTGGGGGTTTTGGGGCTGCCAAACACATGAGTTTTCCTCCCTCTTGGCGCAGCCCTACCCCTCTCCCTCCTCGTCTCTCGCGGTGCTTGGCGAAGCCCTGCTGGAGTGCCACGCTCCTCCATCACCACCACGCCGTTGTGCTGCTGCTGGACGGAGTCTTCCCCAACCTCTCCCTCTCTCCTTGTTGGATCAAGGCACGGGAGATGCCACCGGGCTGCACGTGTGTTGAACGCGGAGGTGCCGTCCATTCGGCACTAGGATCTTTGGTGATTTGGATCATGACGAGTACGACTCCCTCAACCCCATTCTCTTGAACGCTTCCGCTCGCGATCTACAAGGGTATGTAGATGCACTCCTCTCTCTCATTGCTAGTCTCTCCATAGATAGATCTTGGTGACTCGTAGGAAAATTTTGAATTTCTGCTACGTTCCCCAACAGTGGCATCATGAGATAGGTCTATTGCGTAGATTCTATGCACGAGTAGAACAGAAGTTTGTGGGCGTTGATTTTTTTCAATATGCTTACCGTTACTACTCCTATCTTGTTTCGACGGTATTGTGGGATGAAGCGGCCCGGACCGACCTTACACGTACACTTACACGAGACAGGTTCCACCGACTGGCATGCACTTGTTGCATAAGGTGGCTAGCGGGTGCCAGTCTCTCCCACTTTAGTCGGATCGGATTCGATGAAAAGGGTCCTTATGAAGGGTAAATAGCAATTGGCATATCACGTTGTGGCTTTTGCGTAGGTAAGAAACGTTCTTGCTAGAAACCCATAGCAGCCACGTAAAACATGCAAACAACAATTAGAGGACGTCTAACTTGTTTTTGCAGGGTATGCTATGTGATGTGATATGGCCAAAAGAATGTGATGAATGATATGTGATGTATGAGATTGATCATGTTCTTGTAATAGGAATCACGACTTGCATGTCAATGAGTATGACAACCGGCAGGAGCCATAGGAGTTGTCTTAATTTATTGTATGACCTGCGTGTCACTGAATAACACCATGTAATTACTTTACTTCTTTGCTAAACCGTTAGCCATAGTAGTAGAAGTAATAAGTTGGCGAGACAACTTCATGGAGACACGATGATGGAGATCATGGTGTCATGCCGGTGACGATGATGATCATGGAGCCTCGAAGATGGAGATCAAAATGAGCAAAATGATATTGGCCATATCATGTCACTATTTGATTGCATGTGATGTTTATCATGTTTATGCATCTTATTTGCTTAGAACGACGGTAGTAAATAAGATGATCCCTCATAATAATTTCAAGAAAGTGTTCCCCCTAACCGTGCACCGTTGCAAAAGTTCGTTGTTTTGAAGCACCATATGATGATCGGGTGTGATAGATTCTAACGTTCACATACAACGGGTGTAAGCCAGATTTACACACGCGAAACACTTAGGTTGACTTGACAAGCCTAGCATGTACAGACATGGCCTCGGAACACAAGAGACCGAAAGGTCGAACATGAGTCGTATAGTGGATACGATCAACATGAAGATGTTCACTGATGATGACTAGTTCGTCTCACGTGATGATCGGACACGGCCTAGTTGACTCGGATCATGTATCACTTAGATGACTAGAGGGATGTCTATCTGAGTGGGAGTTCATAAGATGAACTTAATTATCCTGAACATAGTCAAAAGGTTTTTGCAAATTATGTCATAGCTCGCGCTTTAGTTCTACTATTTTTAGATATGTTCCTAGATAAAATTTAGTTGAAAGTTGATAGTAGCAATTATGCGGACTGGGTCCGTAAACTGAGGATTGTCCTCATTGTTGCGTAGAAGGCTTATGTCCTCGAACGTCGTCTGTGGATGTTGCGAACATCTGACATACACGTTTTGATAACTACGTGATAGTTCAGTAATGTTAAACGGTTTAGAATTGAGGCACCAAAGACGATTTCGAAATGTCGCGGAACATATGAGATGTTCCAAGGGCTGAAATTGGGATTTCAGGCTCGTGCCCACGTCAAGAGGTATAAGACCTCCAACGAGCTTCTTAGCCTACAAACTAAGGGAGAAAAGCTCAATCGTTGAGCTTGTACTCAAATTGTCTGGGTACAACAATCACTTGAATCGAGTTGGAGTTAATCTTCCAGATGAGATAGTGATGTTTCTCCAAAGACATTGCCACCAAGCTACTAGAGCTTCATGATGAACTATAACATATCAGGGATAGAGATGATAATCCTTGAAATATTCGCGATGTTTGACACCGTGAAAGTAGAAATCAAGAAGGAGCATCAATTGTTGATGGTTAGTGAAACCACTAGTTTCAAGAAGGGCAAGGGCAAGAAGGAATACTTCATGAAATGGCAAATCAGTTGCTGCTCTAGTGAAGAAACCGAAGGTTGAACTCAAACCCGAGACTAAGTGCTTCTCTAATGAGGGAACGGTCACTGAAGCATAACTACCCTAGATACTTGGTAGATGAGAAGGCTGGCAAGGTTGACAGAAGTATATTGGATATACATTGAATTAAATGTGTACTTTACTAGTGCTCCTAGTAGCACCAGGGTATTAAGATACCGGTTTGGTTGCTAAGTGTTAGTAACTCGAAATAAAAGGCTACGGAATAAACGGAGACTAGCAAAAGGTGAGATGACGATGTGTGTTGGAAGTGTTTCCAAGGTTGATGTGATCAAGCATCGCCTGCTCCGTCTACCATCGAGATTGGTGTTAAACCTAAATAATTGTTATTTGGTGTTCGCGTTGAACATAGACATGGTTGGATTATGTCTATCGCAATACGGTTATTCATTTAAGGAGAATAATGGCTACTCTATTTATTTGGATAATACCTTCAATGGTCTTGCACCTAAAAGAATGGTTTATTGAATCTCGATCATAGTGATACACATTTTCATGCCAAAAGATATAAGATAGTAATGATAGTACCACTTACTTGTGGCACTGCCATGTAAGTCATATTGGTATAAAACGCATGAAGAAGCTCCATGTTGATGGATCTTTGGACTCACTCGTTTTTGAAAAGTTTGAGACATGCGAACCATGTCTATTGGTGTATACGCATGAAGAAACTCCATGCAGATGGATCATTTGGACTCACTTGATTTTGAATCAGTTGATATATGCAAATCATACCACATGGGCAAGATGACTGAAAAGCCTCGTTTCAGTAAGATGGAACAAGATAGAAACTTGTTGGAAGTAACACATTTTGATGTGTGCAGTCCAATGAGTGTTGAGGCATGCAGTGAATATCGTTATGTTCTTACTTCATAGATGATTTGAGTAGATGTTGAGTATATTTACTTGATGAAACACAAGTCTGAATTATTGAAAGGTTCAAGTAATTTCAGAGTGAAGCTGAAGATCTTCGTGACAAGAGGATAAAATGTCTGTGATATGATCATAGAGATGGATATCTGAGTTGCAAGTTTGGTACACAATTGAGACATTGTGGAAATTGTTTCACAATTAACACCGCCTGGAACACCATAGTGTGATGGTGTGTCTGAACATCATAGATGCACCCTATTGGATATGGGGCATACCATGATGTCTCTTATCGAATTACCACTATCGTTCATGGGTTAGGCATTAGAGACAACCACATTCACTTTAATAGGGCACCACATAATTCCGTTGAGATGACACCGTATGAACTATGGTTTAGAGAAACCTAAGTTGTCGTTTCTTGAAAGTTTGGGGCTGCGACGCTTATATGAAAAAGTTTCATCCTGATGAGCTCGAACCCAAAACGGATAAATGCATCTTCATAGGATATCCAAAATGGTTGGGTATACCTCCTATCTCAGATCCGGAAGCAAAAGTAATTGTTACTAGAAACGGGTCCTTTCTCGAGGAAAAGTTTCTCTCGAAAGAATTGAGTGGGAGGATGGTGGAGACTTGATGAGGTTATTGAACCATCACTTCAACTAGTGTGTAGCAGGGCACAGGAAGTTGTTCCTGTGGAACCTACACCAATTGAAGTGGAAGCTGATGATAGTGATCATGAAACTTCGGATCAATTCACTACCGAACCTCGTAGGTCGACAAGGACGCGTACTGCTTCGGAGTGGTACGGTGATCATGTCTTGGAGGTCATGTTGCTAGACAACAATGAACCTACGAGCTATGGAGAAGCGATGGTGGGCCCGGATTCCGACGAATGGCTCGAGGCCATAAAATCCGAGAGAGGATCGATGTATGAAAACAAAGTATAGACTTTGGAAGAACTACTTGATGGTCGTAAGGCTGTTGAGTACAAATGGATTTTAAAAGGAAGACGGACAATGATGGTAAGTGTCACCATTAAGAAAGCTCGACTTGTCGCAAACATGTTTTTTGACAAGTTCAAGGAGTTGATTGTGATGAGACTTTCTCACTCGTAGCGATGCTAAAGAGTTTGTTGGAATTATATTAGTAGTTACTGCATGATTTATGAAATCTTGCAGATAGGATGTCAAAACATTGTTTCCTCGATGATATTCTTGAGCAAAGGTTGTATGTGATACAACCAGAAGATTTTTTCAATCCTGAAAGATGCTAACAAGTATGCAAAGCTCCAGCAATCCTTCTAAGGACTGGAGTAAGCATCTTGGAGTTGGAATATACGCTTTGATGAGATGATCAAAGATTTTGGATTTATACAAAGTTTATGAGAAACTTGTATTTCCAAAGAAGTGAGTGGGAGCACTATAGAATTTCTGATGAGTATATGTTGTTGACATATTGTTGATCGGAAATGAAATAGAATTTCTGGAAAGCATATAGGGTTATTTGAAAAGTGTTTTTCAATGGAAAACCTGGATTAAGCTACTTGAACATTGAGCATCAAGATCTATAAGGATAGATCAAAACGCTTAATAATACTTTCATATGAATACATACCGTGACAAGATTTTGAAGGAGTTCAAAATAGATCAGCAAAGGAGTTCTTGGCTGTGTTATATGGTGTGAGTATTGAGTAAGACTCAAGACATGACCACGACAGAAGAGAGAGAAAGGACGACGGTCGTCCCCTATGCTTCAGACGTAGGCTCTATAGTATGCTATGATGTGCACCGCACCGGAAGTGTGCCTTGCCATGAGTCAGTCAAGGGGTACAAGAGTGATCCAGGAATGGATCACAGGACAACGGTCAAACTTATCCTTAGTAACTGGTGGACTAAGGAATTTTCTCGATTATGGAGGTGATAAAAGAGTTCGTCGTAAAGGGTTACGCCGATGCAAACTTTGACACTAATCTGGATTATTCTGAGTATTAAACCGGATTCGTATAGTAGAAGAGTTATTTGGAATAGCTCCAAATAGAGCGTGGTAGCTGCATCTAGGAGATGACATAGAGATTTGCAAAGCACACACGGATCTGAAAGGTTCAGATCCGTTGACTAATAACCTCTCTCACAAGCGAGATATGATCAAACCCCATGGGTGTCGATTCATTACAATCACATAGTGATGTGAACTAGATTATTGACTCTAGTGCAAGTGGGAGACTGTTGGAAATATGCCCTAGAGGTAATAATAAAATGGTTATTATTGTATTTCCTTGTTCATGATAATTGTCTATTATTCATGCTATAATTGTATTGACCGGAGACTGCAATACATGTGTGAATACATAGACCACAACATGTCCCTAGTGAGCCTCTAGTTGACTAGCTCGTTGATCAACAGATGGTCATGGTTTCCTGACCATGGACATTGGATGTCATTGATAATGGGATCACATCATTAGGAGAATGATGTGATGGACAAGACCCAATCCTAAGCCTAGCACAAGATCGTGTAGTTCGTATGCTAAAGCTTTTCTAAATGTCAAGTATCTTTTCCTTAGACCATAAGATTGTGCAACTCCCGGATACCGTAGGAATGCTTTGGGTGTACCAAACGTCACAACGTAACTAGGTGGCTATAAAGGTGCACTACGGGTATCTCCGAAAGTGTCTGTTGGGTTGGCACGAATCGAGACTGGGATTTGTCACTCCGTGTGACAGAGAGGTATCTCTGGGCCCACTCGGTAGGACATCATCATAATGTGCACAATGTGATCAAGGAGTTGCTCACGGGATGATGTGTTATGGAACAAGTAAAGAGACTTGCCGGTAACGAGATTGAACAAGGTATCGGCATACCGACGATCGAATCTTGGGCAAGTACTATACCGATAGACAAAGGGAATTGTATACGGGATTGATTGAATCCTTGACATCGTGGTTCATCCGATGAGATCATCGTGGAACATGTGGGAGCCAACATGGGTATCCAAATCCCGCTATTGGTTATTGGCCGGAGAGTTGTCTCTGTCATGTCTGCATGGTTCCCGAACCCGTAGGGTCTACACACTTAAGGTTTGATGACGCTAGGGTTATAGGGAATAGATATACGTGGTTACCGAATGTTGTTTGGAGTCCCGGATGAGATCCCGGACGTCACGAGGAGTTCCGGAATGGTCCGGAGGTAAATATTTATATATGGGAAGTCCTGTTTTGGTCACCGGAAAAGTTTCGGGTGCTATCGGTAACGTACCGGGACCACCGGGAGGGTCCCGGGGGTCCACTAGGTGGGGCCACCGGCCCCAGAGGGCTGCATGGGCCAAGTGTGGGAGGGGACATGCCCCAGGTGGGCTGGTGCGCCCCCCCCCCACCAGGGCCCAAGGCGCCTACGGTTGAAAACCCTAGGGGAGGGGGGCGCCTCCACCTTGCTTGGGGGGCAAGGCACCCCTCCTGGCCGCCGCCCCTCCCCTCTAGATGGGATCTAGAGGGGGCCGGCCCCCTCTCCCCTTCCCCTATAAATAGTGGGGGTTTTGGGGCTGCCAAACACATGAGTTTTCCTCCCTCTTGGCGCAACCCTACCCCTCTCCCTCCTCGTCTCTCGCGGTGCTTGGCGAAGCCCTGCTGGAGTGCCACGCTCCTCCATCACCACCACGCTATTGTGTTGCTGCTGGACGGAGTCTTCCCCAACCTCTCCCTCTCTCCTTGCTGGATCAAGGCACAGGAGATGTCACCGGGCTCCACGTGTGTTGAACGCGGAGGTGCTGTCCATTCGGCACTAGGATCTTCGGTGATTTGGATCACGACGAGTATGACTCCCTCAACCCCGTTCTCTTGAATGCTTCCGCTCACGATCTACAAGGGTATGTAGATGCACTCCTCTCTCTCGTTGCTAGTCTCTCCATAGATAGATCTTGGTGACTCGTAGGAACATTTTGAATTTCTGCTACGTTCCCCAACACTTTTACCCTTGCCTTTCTTGAAACTAGTGGTCTTATTCACCATCAATACTTGATGTTCCTTTTTGATTTCCATCTCTGCTGATTTCAGCATTGAATATAGCTCAGGAATGGACTTCTCCATCCCCTGCATATTGTAGTTCATCACAAAGCTCTTGGTAGCTAGGTGGGAGCGACTGGAGGATCCTGTCAATGACCGAGTCATCTGGAAGATTGACTCCCAACTGAGACAAGCGGTTGTGTAGCCCGGACATAGTGAGTATATGCTCACTGAAAGAACTGTTTTCCTCCATCTTACAATTGTAGAACTTGTCGGAGACTTCATATCTCTCAACCCAGGCATGAGCTTGGAAAACCATTTTCAGCTCTTAGAACATCTCATATGCTTCGTGCTGCTCAAAACACTTTTGGAGCCCCGGTTCTAAGCTATAAAGCATGCCGCGCTGAACCAGGGAGTAATCATCACTACGCGACTGCTAGACGTTCATAATGTCTTGAGTTGCTGGAAAAATGGGTGCTTCACCTAGCGGTGCTTCTAGGACATATGCTTTCTTGGCAGCTATGAGGATGATCCTCAAGTTCTGTACCCAGTCCGTATAGTTGCTACCATCGTCTTTCAACTTGGTTTTCTCTAGGAACGCGTTGAAGTTGAGGGCAACATTAGCGTGGGACATTCGATCTACAAGACATATTGCAAAGATTTTTAGACTAAGTTCATGATAATTAAGTTCATCTAATCAAATTATTTAATGAACTCCCACTCAGATAGACATCCCTCTAGTCATCTAAGTGATACATGATCCGAGTCAACTAGGCCGTGTCCGATCATCACGTGAGACGGACTAGTCATCATCGGTGAACATCTTCATGTTGATCGTATCTACTATACGACTCATGTTCGACCTTTCGGTCTTTTGTGTTCCGAGGCCATGTTTGTACAATCTAGGCTCGTCAAGTCAATCTAAGTGTTTTGCATGTGTAAATCTGGCTTACACCCATTGTATGCGAATGTTAGAATCTATCACACCCGATCATCACGTGGTGCTTCGAAACAATGAACTTTCGCAACGGTGCGCAGTTAGGGGGAACACTTTCTTGAAATTTTATGAGGGATCATCTTATTTATGCTACCGTCGTTCTAAGCAAATAAGATGTAAACATGACAAACATCACATGCAAATCATAAAGTGACATGATATGGCCAATATCATTTTGCTCCTTTGATCTTCATCTTTGAGGCGCGGCATGATCACCTTCGTCACTGGCATGATACCATGATCTCCATCATCATGTCTTCATGAAGTTGTCTCGCCATCTATTACTTCTACAATTATGGCTAACGGTTAGCAATAAGGTAAAAGTAATTACATGGCGTTTTCAATGACACGCGGGTCATACAATAAATTAAGACAACACCTATGGCTCCTGCCAGTTGTCATACTCATCGACATGCAAGTCGTGATTCCTATTACAAGAACATGATCAATCTCATACATCACATATCATTCATCACATTCTTTTGGCCATATCACATCACATAGCATACCCTGCAAAAACAAGTTAGACGTCCTCTAATTGTTGTTGCATGTTTTACGTGGCTGCTATGGGTTTCTAGCAAGAACATTTCTTACCTACGCAAAAGCCACAATGGTGATATGCCAATTGCTATTTACCCTTCATAAGTACCCTTTTCATCAAATCTGATCCGACTAAAGTGGGAGAGACTGGCACCCGCTAGCCACCTTATGCAACAAGTACATGTCAGTCAGTGGACCCTGTCTCACGTAAGCGTACGTGTAAGGTCAGTCCGGACTGCTTCATCCCACAATGCCGCCAAATCATGATAAGACTAGTAACGGTAAGCATATTGAACAAACCAACGCCCACAACTACTTGTGTTCTACTCATGCATAGAATTTACGCATAGGCCTAGCTCATGATGCCACTGTTGGGGAACGTAGCAATAATTCAAAATTTTCTATGCAACACCAAGATCAATCTAGGAGATTCTAGCAACAAGAGAGAGAGGGGATGAGCATCTTCATACCTTTGAAGATCGCTAAGCGGAAGCGTCACTAGAACGCGTATGAGGTAGTCGTACTCGCGGCGATTCAAATCGCGGAAGATCCGATCTAACGCCGAACGGACGGCGCCTCCGTGTTCAACACACGTACAGCCCAGGGACGTCTCCTCCTTCTTGATTCAGCAAGGAGATAGGAGAAGTTGAGGGAGAGCTCCGGCAGCACGACGGCGTGGTGGAGGAGCTTGCAGTTCTCCGGCAGGGCTTCGCCAAGCACTACTATGGAGGAGGAGGTGTTGGGGAGCGAGAGGGATGCACTAGGGGAAGGGTGGGGCAGCCCTCCCACCTCCCCTCTATTTATAGGGGCAAGGGAGAGGGGGGCCGGCCCCCTCCAGATGGATCTAGAGGGGGGACGGCGGCCAAGGGAGGGAGGCTTGCCCCCAAGCCAAGGGGGGCGCCCCCTCTAGGGTTTCCCCCAACCCTAGGCGCATGGGCCCTAGGGGGAGATGGTGCCCAGCCCACCTAGGGGTTGGTTTCCCTCCATATTCAGCCCATAGGGCCCTCCGGGGCAGGTGGACCCTCCCGGTGGACCCCCGGAGCCCTTTCGGTGGTCCCGGTACAATACCGATAAACCCCGAACATTTCTGGTGACCGAATAAGGACTTCCCATATATGAATCTTTGTCTCCGGACCATTCCGGAACACCTCGTGACGTCTGGGATCTCATCCGGGACTCCGAAAAACATTCGGTAACTGCATACTAATTCCCATAACAACTCTACGTCACCAAACCTGAAGTGCATAGACCCTACGGGTTCGGGAATCATGCTGACATGACCAAGACATCTCTCCGGCCAATAACCAACAACGGGATCTAGATACCCATTTTGGTTCCCACATGTTCCACGATGATCTCATCGGATGAACCACGATGTCGGGGATTCAAATAATCACGTATACAATTCCCTTTGTCAATCGGTATGTTACTTGCCCGAGATTCGATCGTCGGTATCACAATACCTCGTTCGATCTCGTTACCGGCAAGTCACTTTACTCGTTCCGTAATGCATGATACCGTGACTAACTGCTTAGTCACATTGAGATCATTATGATGATGCATTACCGAGTGGGCCCAGAGATACCTCTCCGTCGTACAAAGTGACAAATCTCAGTCTCGAGTCATGCCAACCCAACGGGCACTTTCGGAGATACGTGTAGTGTACCTTTATAGCCACCCAGTTATGTTGTTATGTTTGGTACACCCTAAGCATTCCTACGGTATCCAGGAGTTGCACAATCTCATGGTCTAAGAAAATGATACTTGACATTAGAAAAGCTTTTAGCAAACGAACTACACGATTTTGTGATATGCTTAGGATTGGGTCTTGTCCATCACATCATTCTCTAATGATGTGATCCCCTTATCAATGACATCTAATTTCCATGGTCAAGAAACCATAACCATCTATTGATCAACGAGCTAGTTAACTAGAGGCTTAGTAGGGACATATTGTGGTCTATGTATTCACACATGTATTATGGTTTTTGGTCAATACAATTATAGCATGAACAATAGACAATTATCATGAACAAGGAAATATAATAATAACCATTTTATTATTGCCTCTAGGGCATATTTCCAACACGTATAAGGCATAAACTTTCTTGAAAACCAACAAACTATGTTCTCAGTCAATAATGAATTGCAATTCATCATATTTTCAGGAAGGGTCTCATGTAGGAGCTATGGTTGATGATCAGATTATCTATGAATATTACTTGAGTCTTGTTGCCGGTGTCAAAACCGGCGGATCTCGGGTAGGGGGTCCCGAACTGTGCGTCTAGGCGGATGGTAACAGGAGACAAGGGACACGATGTTTTTACCCAGGTTCGGGCCCTCTCGATGGAGGTAAAACCCTACTCCTGCTTGATTAATATTAATGATATGGGTAGTACAAGAGTTGATCTACCACGAGATCAGAGAGGCTAAACCCTAGAAGCTAGCCTATGGTATGATTGTTGTTCGTCCTACGGACTAAAACTCTCCGGTTTATATAGACACCGGAGAGGGCTAGGGTTACACAGAGTCGGTTACAATGGGAGGAGATCTACATATCGTATCGCCAAGCTTGCCTTCCACGCCAAGGAAAGTCCTATCCGGACACGAGACGAAGTCTTCAATATTGTATCTTCATAGTCCGGGAGTCTGGCCAAAGGTCATAGTCCGGCCATCCGGACACCCCCTAATCCAGGACTCCCTCAGTAGCCCCTGGACCAGGCTTCAATGACGACGAGTCCGGCGCGCAAATTTATCTTCGGCATTGCAAGGCGGGTTCCTCCTTCGAATACTTCATAGAAGATGTTGAACACAAGGTTAGTGTCCGGCTCTGCAAAATAAGTTCCACATACCACTGTAGAGAGAATAATATCTGCACAAATCTAATCTGCTGACGTATTCCATAGCGTGACGTCATGCCACAGCCAAGCCTTCATTTGAATCGTTTTATTGTCCCACCTCAGCGCGTTTAGCGAGGCGGTTTCCTTGGCATGTCTTGTCAAAGCAGAGATCGTGTCCCATTATTCCGGGATTCTCATCAATACGGGCGTGGGTAACCCAATCGCGCCATCAATCGCGGCGCTTGGGAGATAAGCGAGCTTTACTAGGCCGGTGGGGGCACGCGGCTTCGGCCGCCCATATAAGGGGATAAGAATTCACCCTTTCAATCTACGCCTTCTTCCTCCTTCGCTTATCCATTTCCGCGCACTCGAGCTCTAGCGCCCAAGTCTGCACTTCCCACCTCAACCTTCTCCAATCATGTCTGGAGCGGGAGGTAGATGGATGGCCTCCACCGTCACGGAGGGGCACATCAAAAAGTTGAGGAAAGCCGGATACATGTCTAACGACATCGCACACCGGCTCCCAGATGAGGGGAAACTCATCCCCACCCCTAGGCCCCATGAGAGGGTGGTGTTTCTCACCCATTTCCTCCGTGGACTGGGCTTCCCTCTTCACCCATTTGTCTGGGGGCTCATGTTCTACTACGGCCTAGATTTCCATGATCTGGCCCCGAACTTTATCCTCAACATCTCGGCGTTTATCGTCGTGTGCGAGGCCTTCCTCCACATCAAGCCTCACTTCGGCCTATGGCTGAAGATCTTCAGCGTCAAGCCGAAGGTTGTGGGCGGCCGGCAAGCAGAGTGCGGAGGCGCCATGGTGGGCAAGATGCCCAACGTCACATGGCTCGAGGGCTCCTTCGTGGAAACCATCAAAGGGTGGCAATCGGGGTGGTTCTACATCACCGAGCCGCGTGACCCTAAGTGGGAAGCGGCCCCCGAATTCCAATCTGGCATCCCCACATGGCTCACATCTTGGAAAGAGACGGGCCTGTTGTGGGGTAATCCGGAAGAGGTGACCGGACTCCGAACCTGCGTCCAAGACCTGGTGAACAAGAAGGTTAAACTTGTCAACGTAGTCCAGGCCATGCTCTTCCGCCGGATCCTCCCGTGTCAACGACGGGCCTTCAACTTGTGGGAGTTCGACCCGGCCCAGCACTAGACTTTGTCCAGGCTCTTCGACACAAAGCACGAGGACGCCTGGAAGGTGCTATTCAAGAGCTCCGAGGTCTCCCCTCCCGTCATCGAGGATCGCGGATTCTGCGCCAAGCGCCAAGCCATCGAAGTAAGCTTGTTTTTATCCTTTACATGACACTTAATTTTCATAGTTTGACTCTATGCAGGATCTAAACTCCCGCTCCTTTAACAGGACTGGAAGAGGACGTCCGAACAGTTTGACTGTCCGGCCCCTTTGCCCGAAGGCCTAGCAGATGCACGCTTGACGAAGCTGCTGGTTTCGGCACCTCACGTGGTACCGGAGAAGAAGGCCACGGGGACTCGAAAGAGTTCCCGATGCCTGGTGGTGTCGGATTCATCGCCCGACGACCCCGAAGCGCCCTCCGCCTCCGAAGACGAGGAGGAGGAAGAAGAAGCATCTCCCCCTCCAGCGGGGGGAGGAAAGAAAAGGAAGTCCGCCCCAACTGGGGAGGCCGGAGGGTCCAAGAAGGGGAAGACCCTTCTTCCGGACTACGCCTCCGACGCCGACGACGGAGGAGAGGAATGGCCATCCAGGGCGAAGTCCCTGGAAAAATCGTAAGTATCCGGATACCAGAATAACTTATGGCGTTCCTCTATTGTACAGTACCTTCTGACACCGAATTCAATCATGCAGTCCGCCCAAGGCTCAGCTTGGTGATTCGTCGAGCGGCTCCCTGGATTCGTCGGATGTGAATAGCGCTTCACTCCCAACGGCCTCCTCCCCTCGCCCTACGGACGATGCCGAGGTGGAGTCCCAAAAGGGACTAAACCAGGAGGAGGTGGTCCTAGAGGCGCCGGAAGGCGACCTCCCGGACTCCAAGCCCAAAGGGGATGAAGTCCCAGAGGGATCTAAGTCCGGCCCTGGGCCGGACACCGCTCCAGAACCTTCAGTGGTTCCGGAGTCCGGTAGGTGGCCCCTTCGCAAGAAGGGCAAGCCTACGACGCCGGCGGCCTCCGTCCAATGGGAGGCATCGGACAATTTGCTGGAGATGCTTAATGGCGCCTCCATCGACGAGGAGCACCGCACTGTTATGAGTGCGGTGATTCAGAAGGTTCAGTCCGCCAAGAGCGGGCTGACAGAAGCCTGTACCAGCCTTCTAACAGGCTTTGAGGTATGTATTTAAAACATATAAAAATGTTACCGCATAGACAGTAGCCCCTGATGCTCAGTTTGGTGTTCGGAAAGAAAAACCGGACTGAGGATCTAAAAAGATATACACAGGAGTCTAACATAAATATGTCAATATGGGAATGCAGGCTGCGCTACTGACATCTGCCGCACTGACTGCGGAGGTCGATGCATTGAAGCAGAGCTTCGAGCGGTCCGAGAACGAGCTCGGCCGTGCCAAGAAGCAGCTCGAGGACAAGGAAGGTATGTAATACCTTATGTAAGTATATAAAAAATACTTGGTTGCAAATAATGACAGGACCAACGTGAATGTTGCAGGGGCCACATCCGACGTGGCGGCCCTGAAGGAAGCGTTGTCCAAGGCCAAAGACAATGCGGCCATGGAGCGCACTGAGCGAGAAAAGCAAGAGGCGCGGGTGGCGGAGATGCGGCAAGAGCTCGATGCTCTCGTGAAGAAACATGAGAGTTTAGAGCTTGACTCGAAGACTCGAGAGTCCGAGCTTGCCTCGGCACTTGTAAGCGCCAAATCTGCCAAGGCCGAAGCCCAGAAAACCCTCCAGGAAATTGAGGCGGTGAAAAGGATTGTGACGGGTAAGGCATTCTTTATGCAAAGCAAGCATGTGAAAGTAAATTACCTGTTACTTACCCGAATCCGGAGCTCTCCAGGAGCATTCGCAGATCTGCCCCATAGTGTATCCGACGCCTCCGCATTCTACCGGGTCGAGGAAGGGAGCTCGACGGAGAAAGTGTTCTGGTCCCAGTATGCTGGGGCCGGACACCCGGTGCCCCTGAGCGACCAGCTGAAGCAGCTGGTCGAGCTTCATAAGGCAGCCGAACAGGCCATGAAGGGCCTGATAGGCCGGCTGTGGCCTGGGGAGGCCATGCCTTTGAGCTACTTTGGGTTGGTGCGGCGGCTGGTGGATGCATGTCCCCGGCTTGAAGTCATCAAGCGCTCCGTGCATCAAAGGCGCCCGTAGGGCTTTTGCCCGTGCTAAAGTGCACTGGGGCAAACTGGATGCTGAGAAGCTAGTGACCGAGGGGCCACCAGAGGAGAAGGAGCATCGCAGGCCCGAGATGTATTATGAGGGCGTCCTGAAGGGTGCCCGTCGTGTGGTGAATGAATGTACCATGGATGTAATTTTTGAGTAAACTCACTCGTGTTTATCCTGTGCGCTGAAAACTTGTTCATATGCACTAAGCAACGCTTTTTGAATTTAAAATATTACCTTCTGTGCGGCCGTTTATTAAATCTGAGAGATGCAAGTCATCGGCTTCTACCCCCATGCCACGAGTGCTGGGGTGTTCGGGATAAATCTGAGCGCTCTTGTTCTCATTCTTGGGTCCATCGAGGGAGGCGCTCAGCACAACGAACAAGGCTACCGGACTTATAATGCTTTATCACTCTCACTTAGCCATAGAATTCTATAATTTTAAATTTCGGCGAAGCCCCTAGTATTCGGAAGACCGAGTTCGGGGCGCTATCCACGCCTAGGCCGGACAAAGCCAGCTCCTCGCTCTAAGCGGCATAAGTCTTTAAGGACTCAAAAAACCTCTCGAACAGCGACCGGTCTCTCGCCCTGTCATGACGGTCAGTTTTAGCTTTCTCTACTGAGGTGTTAACCCAGCTCAACTGGGGCACAATCACAGTAGTTCTCCTAGCGCTACCTTAGCCGACATAGCGGAACCTAAGGTACCAAAACATGGGAGCCGGGCAAAACCAACTATTGACCCAAGACATGATTCGGAGCCGATGCATATAATGCTATAAGTTCGGGGTGCCGCACTCATGAGAGTGTTCGATCTTCTCACACCGTATTATGGGGTACTTAAGCCCCTGGTGTATTGGTCGTACCAAAGTGTACGGTTGCATAATGTCATAACTGAACATATTTATATAAAAAATGAGTGCAATAATAGACAAAAGCTATGTATTGTTTATTAAAAGGGCTGCTATAAGAGCATAATGATACAAATAGTGCGGTACGCAAGAGATGGGATTATTTGACATGTCCCTCTCCAGGGGCACGCTGCGAGACTTTAAGTAAGACAGGTATTTAGCTCGTTATAGAGACCACCTGGACGTTTGACGTGGCATGTTGTCTCCTTGGCTGGTGCATCATGTGTTCGGCGATTGTACTGCCGGACAGGCCTTCTGAATAGTGGAGTCCTGAAAGTATATAAAAAAAGAAGAAATGGCAAAATAGGGAGCCCCTAGTGCGGTTGAGCCGCATTCTGGGCGTGCCGTGGTTGTGCCCCGACCCTTATGCCCATGGTATTTCCAGAGCGAAATTATGTACGCATGGTACTGGTATCGCAATCTCGCAAGGGCTGGGGTTGGGGCCGCACTGCTATGCTTGCTCAGAACGTGCCAGACGGTTTTGTTGTAGGTTACTTCGGGCGCGTTTGACATTGTCCGGACGTTTAACAGCCGGACTGGGGGATTGTCTTGAGAGGATACTTTGTACTTCCGCTGTCAGGGCCGCCGTGTGCTCCTCTGTTCAGAGAGAGTGTTCGGTGTTTCCATTGACCGTAATGACTCCGCGAGGGCCTGGCATCTTGAGCTTGAGATATGCATAGTGCGGCACCGCATTGAATTTTGCAAATGTGGTTCGTCCAAGCAGGGCGTGATAGCCAGTGCGGAACGGGACTATATCAAAGATTAACTCCTCGCTTCGGAAATTATCCGGGGATCCGAAGACCACTTCAAGCGTAACTGAGCCTGTACAGCTGGCTTCTACACCTGGTATGACGCCTTTAAAGGTCGTCTTTGTGGGTTTAATCCTTGAGGGATCTATACCCATTTTTCGCACTGTATCCTGATAAAGCAGGTTCAGGCTGCTGCCGCCGTCCATGAGGACTCTAGTGAGGTGAAATCCGTCAATGATTGGGTCTAGAACCAATGCGGTGAATCTGCCGTGACGAATGCTAGTGGGGTGGTCCCTTCGATCAAAAGTGATCGGGCAGGAGGACCATGGGTTGAACTTTGGGGCGACTGGCTCCAACGCATAGACGTCCTTAAGAGCATGCTTCCTTTCCATTTTGGGGATATGGGTTGCGTATACCATGTTCACTGTCCGCACTTGTGGGGGAAAGCCCTTCTGTCCTCTGTTGTTCGGCAGCCAGGGCTCCTCCTCGTCATCGCTATGCAGCCCCTTGTCTCTGTGTTCGGCACTTAACTTGCCTGCCTGCTTGAACACCCAACAATCCTTGTTGGTGTGGTTGGCTGGTTGTTCGGGGGTGCCGTGTATCTGGCACGAGTGGTCGAGTATCCGGTCTAAACTGGACGGGCCTGGAGTGTTTCTTTTGAATGGCTTTTTCCGCTGACCGGGTTTAGAGCCTCTGAATCCGGCATTAACTGTCGTGTCCTCAGTATTGTCGCCGTTAATGCGGCGCTTGTGTGTGTTACGACGCGACCTGCCATTGTTGTCCTTGGTATCCAAATTACCAGGGCTCTTGGTCATGTTATTGCTACGAGCTAGCCAGTTGTCTTCTCCCGCGCAAAAGCGGGTCATGAGTGTCATGAGGGCTGCCATAGATTTCGGCTTTTCCTGTCTGAGGTGCCGGGCGAGCCATTCGTCTCGGATGTTATGTTTGAAGGCTGCAAGGGCCTCTGCGTCCGGACAGTCGACTATTTGATTTTTCTTGGTTAGGAACCGCGTCCAGAATTGTCTGGCCGATTCCTCTGGCTGCTGAATTATGTGGCTTAGGTCATCGGCATCTGGTGGTCGCACATAGGTGCCCTGGAAGTTGTCGAGGAATGCGGATTCCAGGTCCTCCCAGCAACCAATTGACTCTGCTGGCAAGCTATTAAGCCAATGCCGAGCTGGTCCTTTAAGCTTGAGCGGGAGTTATTTGATAGCGTGTAGATCATCACCACGGGCCATGTGGATGTGAAGGAGATAATCCTCGATCCATACTGCAGGATTTGTTGTGCCATCATATGATTCAATGTTTATGGGTTTAAAACCCTCGGGGATTTGATGATCCATTACTTCATCTATGAAGCATAGTGGGTGTGCGGTGCCTCTGTACTGGGCTATATCACGACATAGCTCGGATGAGCTTTGTCTGTTGTGTTCGGCCTGGCCGTATCTGCCATATCCGGCGTGACAGTTATCGTCACGTGTCGTGGGGCGCCCACGTGATCCGTAGATCGATCTTGTTTGCCTTGCCTTGTCCTCCAATATGTCTCGCAGGTCTGGCGCATTTCCCCGTGCCTTGGTACTTTTTGAGCGGCGCCGGGGTGCGGCTTGAGTTGAGGGCCGAAAGGCCTCTCTGTCGCGGCCACGGGGTGGCCGATCGGCCGCATCATACGCTGGTGATGTAGGTTTGGTTGCTTCCTCCTCTAGTTGGGGTAGCAGCCTGCGCTTTGGGTAGCTCTTGGAGGGGCGTTCGAGTTTGTACTCTTCGGCCGCCAGGACTTCAGTCCATCTGTCGGCTAGCAAATCTTGGTCAGCTCTAAGCTGCTGCTGTTTTTTCTTGAGGCTGCTTGCTGTGGCCATAAGCCTGCGTTTGAAACGCTCTTGTTCGACGGGATCCTCTGGCACGACAAATTCATCGTCGTCGAGGCTTGCCTCATCTTCGGAGGGGGGCATATAATTGTCGTCCTCGACCATTCTATCTGTCACTCTCTTATGAGGGCTGGCTTCTCCATCCTCCTGCGCTGAATCCTGCTGGAGGGGGTTGTCTTCGGCACTATCCGGGGTGTTATTGTCTCCAGTGCCGGAATCGCCGTTTTTGCTGTGGCGGGATTTAGAGCGGCGCCGCTGACGTCGGCGCTTAGGCTGTTTCTTGGAGGGGTCATCCTCCATTGTTCCGTCACCATTCCCTTCCTTTGGGGTGTCCACCATGTATACGTCATATGACGAGGTGGCTTTCCAGTCCCCTATAGGAGCTGGTTCTTGGTCGTCTCCTTCATCGGCGTCTATACCATCGATGTCTTCGGAGTCGAAGTCGAGCATGTCGGTTAAATCATCGACAGTGGCTACGAAGTGGGTGGTGGGTGGGATTCGAATTTCTTCGTCGTCCGTATCCCAACCTTGCTGACCATAGTCCGGCTAGGGCTCTCCTGATAAAGAGAGAGACTTTAGTGAATTCAGGATGTCGCCAAAGGGCGAGTGCTGAAAGATGTCTGCGGCGGTGAACTCCATGATCAGAGCCCCATTGGGTTCGATCGGAAGGGGTGCGGAAGATTCGGAGTTTGGAAAGGAGTCCGGTACCTTGGAGTCACAAGCTTCACAAAGGACAAGGCTAGTATTCGGCTCGATCGCCATAGAGATTGCAGCCCCCGAGGCAGCGTCCAACTGTCCGTCCCCGATTGGCGCGGTCGACTCCGAACTAAGGGTCGGAGCGGACACCTGAGCGGCGCTCTGAGCATTGTCCGGCGGCAGAGCTAGATCATGCCCATCGTGACAGTGCGGCGCGCTCGGCTGTGGCTCGAATCCGTCGTAGATCAAGTCCCCGTGGATATCAGCTGTGTAGTTCAAATTTCCAAATCTGACCTGATGGCCAGGGGCGTAGCTTTCGATCTGCTCTAGTTGGCCAAGCGAATTGGCCCGCAGTGCGAAGCCACCGAACACGAAGATCTGTCCGGGGAGAAAAGTCTCACCCTGGACCGCGTCATGGTTGATGATCGAAGAAGCCATCGGGCCTAAAGGTGACGACACAGAGGAACTCTCAATGAAAGCACCAATGTCGGTGTCAAAACCGACGGATCTCGGGTAGGGGGTCCCGAACTGTGCGTCTAGGCGGATGGTAACAGGAGACAAGGGACACGATGTTTTTACCCAGGTTCGGGCCCTCTCGATGGAGGTAAAACCCTAGTCCTGCTTGATTAATATTGATGATATGGGTAGTACAAGAGTTGATCTACCACGAGATCAGAGAGGCTAAACCCTAGAAGCTAGCCTATGGTATGATTGTTGTTCGTCCTACGGACTAAAACTCTCCGGTTTATATAGACACCGGAGAGGGCTAGGGTTACACAGAGTCGATTACAATGGGAGGAGATCTACATATCGTATCGCCAAGCTTGCCTTCCACGCCAAGGAAAGTCCTATCCAGACACGGGACAAAGTCTTCAATCTTGTATCTTCATAGTCCGGGAGTCCGGCCAAAGGTCATAGTCCGGCCATCCGGACACCCCCTAATCCAGGACTCCCTCACTTGTCTAAACTCTTTTATGAATGATTATTATAGCTTTGTATTTCTCTCTGATCTATCCGTTTGGTTTGGCCAACTAGATTGATTTATCTTGCAATGGGAGAGGTGCTTTGCGGTGGGTTCGATCTTGCGATGCTCAATCCAAGTGATAGAAGGGGACATGACACGTATTTGTATCATTGCCATTAAAGATAATATAATGGGGTTTATTTATATTGATTGGATTTACTTTGTGTACATGATTTCATCTTGCTTAAGACATTACTCCATTCTTTATGAACTTAATACTCTAGATGCATGTTGGATAGCGATCGATGTGTGAAGTAATAGTAGTAGATGCAGGCAGGAGTCAGTCTACTTGTATCCGACGTGATATCCTATATACATGATCATTGTCTTGGATATCGTCATAATTATTCGCTTTTCTATCAATTGCTCAACAGTAATTTGTCTATCCACTTTATGATATGTTCAAGAGAGAAGCCTCTAGTGAAAAGTATGGTCCCGGGTCTATTTTTATCATATATTAAAATTCAAAAATACATTGCTGCAATTTATTTACTTTATTTTATTTCGTGTTTTTATTTATCTATCTATCAGAACGAGATTTGATTCTTGCAATTAACCGTCAAGGATTGACAACCACTTGTTCGCATTGGATGCAAGTATTTGTTACTTTGTGTGTAGGTACTACTAAGGAGATGTTGTGTGGTTCTCCTACTTGATTGATAACCTTGGTTCTTAACTTAGGGAAATACTTATCTCTACTGTAATACATCACCCTCTCCTCTTCGGGGAAATCCCAACACAGCTCACAAGTAGGAGTAGACAAATTACTGTTGGGCAATTGATAAAAAACACATAATTATGATGTTATTCATGGCATGATCATGTACATAGGCATTACGTCCATGATAAGTAGACCGGCTCCTGCTTGGATCTACTACTATTAGTCCACTTCGAGAGCGCTTCTATGCTTGCCTCTCTACATATTAAGTTCATGACAAACAGAGTAATGATGAAGTATGATTATATAATATAGACAAAATAAAACCAAGCAATATGATTAAACCCCGTCATTTTCTCCTCAGTAGAAACAATACAAATATGTGCCTCGCTACCCCTGTTGTCACTGGGTGAGGACACCACAATATTGAACCTACCACAAAGCACCTCTTCCGTTGAAGATAAATCAATCTAGTTAGCCAAACCAAATGGATAGATCACAGAGAAATACAATGTTATAACAATCACACATAATAAACTTTAGAAAAGATTCAATTAATTTCAATGAATAATCTGATCATTAACCCACAATTCATCAGATCCCAACAAACACATCGCAAAAGATGATTACATCGAATAGAACTCCGAGGAGAACATTCTATTGAGGATCAAGGAGAGAGAAGAAGTCATCTAGCTAATCACTATGGACCCTTATGTCTATGGTAAAATACTCACACATCATCGGAGGTGCAGCAAGGTTGATGTAGAAGCCCTCCGTGGTCGATTCCCCCTTCGGCAGAGTACCGACGAAGGCCTCCAGCTGGGATCACGGAAGAACATATGGTTGCGGCGGCGGAATAATTGTTTTGGGTCTCACACTAGTGGTTTTGGGATTTATGGGAATTTATAGAAGTGGAATCAGGGTAAACAGAGCTACAAGGGGCCCACAAGCTCAGGTGGCGCGCCGTGTGAGCTTGTGGCCCTCTCGTAAGTCTTCTGGCCTCCTACCGAAACTTCTAGGGTCCCTTCTATTCCAGAAAAAAATATCGTAAAGTTTCATCACGTTTGAACTTTGTTAGATTATGTTTTTCTGCGAAACAATAAAATAGGAAAAAGAAACAGGAACTGGCACTTGAGATTTGGATTTCAGCCAAAAAAATTGAATTTGGGTCGAATTCCGGTCATTTCATTTAGGCCCGGTAGAGATGGTTGCCGACCAAATTATTCTAGCCCTGTTTGAATTTTGTGGCCCACTTTAGCGTCCGGCCCAGCCTGCATACCCCTTCTGGTGAAGTAAAAGGCTTAATAGAGCTCCTAACCCTAGAAAGTAATGAAATTCCCCACCATTCTGTTTTAGGCCGGTCATACTAAAAGTAACTTAGATAATAACATAAGACACCCCAAGATAAATTTGCTTATGTGGCATGTAATTAATAAAAAGAGAGGTATTTAGAGTAACACAATATGTTACCATCACATAACACTTCGTAGGATAAAATGAATCTACAAGTTAATAAATACAACCATCTATGACACTACTTTCATGTTACTCCTCACTATGAAGATAGTAATATAGACTAATGTCATATGTATGATACTACCCTAAGTTACTCTCCACTATTCGCGCCGCCTCCTCCTCCTGAGCGCGTCGCCTCAGCTACAGGGATGCCTCTGCCCGGCAGATTCGCGCAACGATGATTGCTCGGCCACGACACGATCGTCGGGCATAGGACTTGCATGCGGCGTCCCTACGCGGCTAGCAATGTGGAACTGCTCCCCCTGAGCCCAGTCAGAAAGGATTGTTTGCCGTGAACTACCCCGTAGGGCTGGCCATGTATTTATATTCAGGCGATAAGCATCGCATGGAGTTGTTACAACTAAAGTACAGAATCATAACTACAAGATATACATGGCGTGCTATACAAGGATATGCACCAATACGGTTAGCCTGAACTAACGTAATCTACATGGTTGTTTAACAAGCCCTTCGCAAGTCGCTCTCATCCACGGCGAGCCCTTGCTTACCCGGTTTGTTGGGCGCGTGAGCGCTAGTCCGGGCTGCCGGAATGGGACCAGGAGTGGAGCAGTCTGGGCAAGATGAGTTGTAAGGAGTGTGGGATTCCTGCTATTTTGTTGAGTTCGTGATACGACTAGGTTGCAACAAAAGCGAATCAGGGGTGTAAGCAATCAATTGATAGTTGCGATCCTGTAAGGTTCTTCTGTGTCTCATTTGCTGGATGATTTCATTTTTGGTACAATTTCGGTTGTTTTTCGTCTAAATTTCGCTTGTTTTTTTTGTTCAAATTCAAATTTTGAATACGCCTTTCGTCCCAGAGTTTCCCAAAAATACCTAAAATACCGGATTTCGTCCATTTCGTTCGGGCAGTAAATTTTGTAAAACAAAATCCGAAACCTTGACCGGCACTGGCCACCGAGTTAATAAATAGATTAGTTTTCAAAAATGATATACAATTACATATAAAGCATATATAAGATTGATACTCCCTCCATTTTTATATACAAGGTCACAAACTCAAATTACACGTACCAAGGTAAAATTTAATGCATGTTTTGCAACCCAACTTTTTTTTGTTTGCTGGGATCATTAATACACGCATGCATGTAAGAAAACTGAATGGAGGAAGAAGCTAAGTGTCATTATGACTACATGAATGGAGGAAGAAGCTGAGTATTAAACAAGTTGCTAGTAAGAGAAAATATTATTAATTTTTGCCTCGATTACTGTTGGTGGTTTTGTATAGATGCAAAATGTATATTTTATAGTGACCTTGTATAAGTAAATGAAGGGAGTAATATAATAGCATGAAATAATAATGAAAATTGTAAATACGTTGAAGACGTATCACCTGTCCGTAAAGGGGCAGTTCGCCACTTGATGATCCATACGTCTCTTCAAAGTTGATATATGCACATCACATCAATCCTTAGAACCTGACTACATAGTCTGAAGAATCAACGAACTAAGGGTGACAAGATAAACTCTTCGCTGTGAACATCCCTATCACTGTAGGATTGCTTGTTTTTTACCCAAGCACGAAAAGAAACAACATCTGTTCAGTTGAAAACGTTCCCGGTACGAGGGATAGGCCCAACACATGTTGGGTTCTTTAAGCTAGTTCCCGGTGCTAAAAACATGATATGTAGAAGCTATAGCATGTTATAAATGAGACATTATAAATAAAAAGGCAGTCCAACGCACGTTGCTCCCGCTTGCACAGAGTCCGGGGAAGGGTCCCTATCACTGTAGGATTATTTGTTTTTTACCGAAGCACGAAGAGAAACAACATATGTTTGAAAACGTCCCGATATGAGGTACAAGCCCAACACACGTTCGGTTCTCTAAACTGGTTCTCGACGCTAAAAACACGATATGTAGAAGCTATAGCATGTTATTAATGAGATATTATAAAAAAAAGGCAGCCCGGCGCACGTAGCTCTCGCTTGCACAGAGTCCGGGGAAGGGTCCGACCACTTTGGGTCTATAGTACGTAGTCTTTTTCTATATTTCTGCAAGAGATTGTTTTCAGGTCTCAAACCCGTGACCTCATGGTCACAAAGCAACAACTTTACCGCTGCGTCAAGGCTTCCCTTCTAATGAGACATTACACACAGATTTTTTTAGCGAGGCATATCTCAGAACGCTATACCGCGTTATTTTTTCGCTTTGTGAAACCCAGCATGGGAGGTGTTAGATGGAACGTGTGGTAGCGACGGAGAAAACCGGGGTCGGTGAGCAGGCGGTGCCAGGGATCGCAGGCGAGGGAGGTGCGCACGAGGTATGTTGGATCCTCCTGCAGGACGCGGACCAGGATCTTGGGAATTAGGTCTTCGATCAGCTCCGGCGGAGTCATGTCTACTTCATTTGGTGTGGAGGAGGAGCCATCCGTCCGAGCAACTAGTTGGTCACTGGAGAAGGGAAGCGACGTCGACGGCGGCGGCAGCATTGAACCAAGGTTTGGGAGCCCTGCGATTGCCTAGTAGTAGTAATCTCAGACATATGGGACGATCTATGACATTTTCTTATCTACATCTTAATAATAAGGGGGCTATTGCTTCTGGTGGTACGTCATCGAAATTACCAACCAAAGTTGCAAATATTACCCACCAATGCCACCTTTTTTTTTTGAGCATCTCCACCAATGCCACCTATAAATGATAAAAAAAAGTTTCACACAGGGGAATCCCATCCTGGGCCGGCCCATGCAGTAGGAACCTTCTATACTGCGCTATGCGCACTAGGAGAAGACACAACGCGCCTGTTTGGGCCGGCCCATGTCCGAACGGCCTGTTTTCTAAATTTCATTTTCCTTTTTCGCCTTCATTTGTTTCTACTTAAATAATTTGGGACTTAAAAGAAATTTATAAAATATAAAATAATCAGAATTTTAAAATATTTTTTAATAATTCATAATGTTTGTGGATTTAGAAAATGCTCACGATTTTTGTACAAATGTTTGCATATTCAGAAAAATGTTTACAATTTTGAAAACAAATGTTTGAGAAATCAATAAATGTTCATGATTTTTTTAAAGTGAGTGTATTAAAAAATATTCATGAATTGAAAAATATCCTAAAAATTCAAAAACCGTCCGTGACTTACAAAATAGTTTATTGATTCAAAAAATGTTTGCTAAATTAAAAAATTGTTTGTGAATTTCAAAAATTGTTCTACCAACCTTCAAAAAAGTGTTCTGTCAATTATAGAAATCTTCACCTACTCAAGAGAAATGTTATAAAAAATGTTCACAATTTTTAAAATGTTTGCAAATAGTATAAAATGTTGATGAATTCAAAAAATGTACATGATTTTAAAAAAAATGTTCACAAATCTTTAAAAATGTTCATGAGTTTAAAAAAAATGTTCATGATTTTCAAAAATTGTTCAGATTTCACGAAAATGAGAGTGATAGTGTAGCTTGATGATGCAGCAAAATGTAGTCATGGCCATTGGAGATTATGATTCTTTTTCTCCCGTTGCAATGCATGGGCCGTTTTGCTAGTGAAGGATGAAACCATTATCTGACAATGAACGTTACAATTTTCATCTGTATGTCTCCAAATTGATTAATAAACTGCTCTACAATGCAAGTTTAAGATCTTTCTCCTCTTTCATGCAAACATTTGCGCTAACTCTAATCTGGATATGTTGTTTACAGCAGTGCAACCACCCATCCAACTCCTGTTCATCCATCACCCAACTCTTATACAATGGTAGAGAACATAAAAAATTTGAAATTCAGAAATAATGCCGTGAAGTTGCATTGGAGTTTAACAAAAGGACTGTGCTAACTTCCAGTTAACCGGACGTTAGCGACAGATCCGAACGATTCCACCCACATATGATCCATTTCGCTCCGATTTTGTGTCTTTTTTTTTCTTCTAGCGCAATAAAAACAATTGGTGGAAGTGGGTTTCGAACCCGCTACATCTTGGTAGCCTACAGTAGCTTGCAACCACTTGGTCTAGATTGAGCTATTGATCATATTTAGACATTTGTTTTCTATGTACAGTACAGGAAACATGCTTTTTCAGTTTTTTCCTTGGATTTATGTACTGCACAATTTTCACGGATGGATATATGCTGTCTCCATGCCCCTCATGTTATACTAGTTACCTAGAATTTATGGGGGGGGGGGGTTCTACATTTGTTTTAACTGAAACAAAAGTTACCGGGGTGTTCGTATGTAAGTTATCAGGTGTGTGCCGTGTAAATCATCATGTTATCGGGGTATATTTTTAATAAAAGAATCCTTGAGTCAGAATTATCAGGGGGCTTGCGCATAAGTTATCAGGTCTGTAATGCGTTAAAAAAACCATGCTATTTACACAAAACTTACCGGGATATATTTTCAACAACTTTTTCCTGAGGGTCAAAAAGGTTACTATGGTATTCGTATATGAGTTATCAGCTCCGCGTTGTGTAATTTACCATGCTATTTACACTTATGTTATCGAGGGTATCTTTTCAACGACTTTTTTCTTCCGGTTCAAAATTATGATGGTGTTTGCACCTAATTTAGCAGGTCTACAATATGTATCTTACCACGCTACTTACAAAGTACTTATCATATGTATGTTTCAACAACTTTTATCCACTAGGTTAAAAGTTACCACGGTGTTTGTCCATAAATTATCAGGTATATGGTGCGTATTACAATGCTATTTACACATAACTTAGCGGGGTTATGTTTTGAATGATTTTCCTGAATCAAAAAGTTATCACGGTGTCCATACATTAGTTATCAACTCTACGTTGTGTATCTTATCATGCTATTTTTACATAGATGTTAGGGGGGTTGTTTTCAACCCCCCCCCCCCCTTCATGGTGCAAAAATACTATGGTGTTTGTACCTAATTTAGCAGGTATGTAGTGCGTAAATTACCACACTACTTACACAAAATTTATTAGGGGTATGTTTAAAGAAAATTTTCATTGGCTTAAAAGTTACCATGATATTTAGATGTAAGTTATCGGGTATGCGACACGTGTATTACCACGCTATTTACAAAGAAGTTATCAAGTATATGTTTTCAATGGTTCTTTCTAGGTCAAAAAGTTAACGATGTTTGTATGTAAGCTATCAGGTTTGTGGTGCATAAATTATCAAACTCATTACAAAGAATTTATCAGGGGATATTTCAAAACAAACATTTTTTTCTTGATGACACATGAGAAAAAAAATTATTCTATGTGAGCGGAATGTTTATTTCACTAGAAAGAAGTTCATCACCACAAAAAGAGAGATAAGTACAACATGATGCATCAGTCCTTACAAAACCTGGACTAGATGGTTTTGTCTCCAGGTCAAAGGCAATGTTGTTTATCTATCCCATTCTCATTGAATAAGGTATAATATCCTGTTAAACCGGTAGGAAAACAGAACAGATACATGTATCAGTTGGTTGCGCGCAATGGGCTTCATCCAAAATTAGCTCATTTTAATTCTAGTCTTAGTGGCGCTTCATTTTAATACTACCTCCGTCCGAAATTAACTCATTTCAGTGACAATTATTTCAGGACGAAAGTTGTACTTCCTCTGTTCGGAATTACTTGTCGTAGAAATGGATGTATCTACACATATTTTAATTCTAGATACATCCATTTTCGAGACAAGTAATTCCGAACGGAGGGAGTACTTGAGAACAACAAGTATCGTACAACTAGAAGCAAGATTATAGTTCCATGGGAAGTGCATGCCGTTGCTGATTTCAAACTATTTGAACCTACCAACCTGAAGAAAACCCACCAATAATGGATCAGGACGCCGTCCCAATTCTTCTACAACGACTTTCTCTCGGAAGGGAGAGCTGTCTGACAAAAGAATGAACATTATGTATGATCTAGTCGCAGCTTGGTGATGTTGTGCTGCAAACATTTCCAATTTAAAGCATGCCGCGGTAATTAGCACTAACCTAGCGGCACTATCGTCAATATCAACAGAAACATATCTAGAAGTAATTAGGAAATGATCTCAGACGTTATATCATTAGCAGAGATGGCGTCGTTTATTAGGTCTTTGTCAATGAAATGCTTCTACTTCCCCCGTGGGCAAACAGATTAAGACGATCATTGATTCAGGCTTCACCAAATGGTCATAGCAGCTTGGCTAAAACATTATACAAAGTCAACCAAAACAGTTGAGCAGCAGTGTCCAAAAACTGTTGGTATGTATTCCCTCCGTTCCTAAATATTTGTCTTTTTAGAAATTTTAAATGGACTACCACATTCGGATATATATAGACATATTTTAGAGTGTAGATTCACTCATCTTGTTCCGTATGTAGTCATTTGTTGAAATCTCTAGAAAGACAAATATTTAGGAACGGAGGGAGTAGTAGAAACAAGTACACACGACAGAAACTTCGAATGACTCAAAGAAATCAGCAAACATAATGAACCACCACCGCTTCTCAAAATCAAAAGGCAAAAGCATGCACCCGTCAGGAAATAAGTCCCGCATGAAACTGACTGCATCACCAGTTACAAATCCTAGAATCAGGGCAGCATTACAACTTTTAGTCTTTCAGGCAAGTCTACGAAATTCAGTTGCTTACAGAAAACATGAACCAATTCAAACAGACATACTCCCTCCGTCCTAAAATTCTTGTCTTAGATTTATCTAGATACGGATGTATGTAACACTAAAATGTGAACAGATACATCCGTATGTAGACAAATCTAATACAAGAATTTTGGGACAGAGGAAGTTTAGCAAGAATTGGAACCTCACTTCACTATCCAAGTTAGAGAAAACAAGAACCAATTCAAACAGACATACCAGGCCAGGGCAGCAATCGACTCCTGTCCAAGATGCACTTCTTATTAAGGCATCAGAAGTCTGATATTGATATCATGTGTGCAGTGATTGTAACTCTGTGTACAACGGCACATACGGCAGATATGGCGGCTTGCCATCTTCAAGATTGCATATCACTTTGACCCGCCGACTATCCATATTATAGCACATGAAGGTGGTATCCCACCCCACAGTGAAAAAGATCAAGTTACATTCCGGATGAACCGCAATCAAATGGAAGTCCACATTAAGGCCAAGAACATGCGTTCCTCCAGATAAATATGAAGTTTCAACACTATGCTTCAATATCCATTCTTTGCTGTCATAGTCCTCGAGAACATGAACTACTAGTCGAACCACACGGCCATCTTCATCTTGATGAAAATTGGCATAATGGAGGCGGCCCTGCGACCGCTGAATATGACCGCCATCTAGATCACCAGGGGCGCGGAAGTCCGTCCATGTTTCCCCCTCCGTGTCCACCGCGGCTAGACACTGGCGTGACTCGCCGTCATAGGTGTGAAAATTCAGATGGCCGTTAAGGAAGACAGTCGCCGACTGTCGATTGGCAAGCCTAATATGCTCATCCCATCCCATCCCTTCTCATTATGAACCCATCTCCCGGATTCAGACGAATACACCTGCACTCCAATGAGGTAGACAGGGAAGTCGGGCGAAAAATAATCCTGCTCCACCAACTCAAACACATGGAAGTGCGGGGACACGGCCTGGTCGAAGCCCAGACGAGCGGCGCCCACCTCGCCCGCCTGGCCAGAGTCCGGCAACTCGACCCACTTCTCCGTGGCGGGATTGCACACGACGTAACAGAACTCGTCGCCACGGGCAGAGACGTCGTACCAGCGGCAGAGGAGGAGGCCGTTGCAGCAGTCCAGGAGGTCGACGCGCCGGTGGCTAGGGAGGAACGCCCCCGACGCTGGTGAACTGGACAGGTGACTCCAGGAAGCACTCCTCGCCGGTGCTGCTGTAGAAGAAGCCGGACAGTGTCTGGGGGAGCCTCCTGCGGTGGCTGCGGTCGAAGGTGAGGCTCAGCCAGTGCTTGGAGACGCACTTGAAGCGGGCGAGGATCTCCACGAGGAGGTCGTCCGTGAGCCTGGTGGCCGCCATGCCCATGTCGGGGCAGGAGGAAGATCTGCACTAGGGAGACGGAGATGGAGGGGAGGTCAGGGGGTAAGCGACCAAGGAGAAGGAAACGCTGCGATCCTGCTCGTTTGCGTACCGAGGACGAGTAGGGCTATGGTCTTCCTCCCCCTCGGGCATGGACATGGTGCCGGAAGGAGACGGCGGTGGCGCCGTCGAGTTCGAGCGAGGGAGAAGAGGAACAGAACCTTCCCTCCTTCCACGTTTCGGATGGGAAGCCACGACTTGACCCACTCATATGTCCGTTTGTTTCTGGCTTTCTGCCCCCCGAAAACCAGATCCCCCGAAAGAGCTGCCCACCTACCCAGAGTCCCAGACGACCTGGCTCCCCCCAGTCCAGCCACCGCCAGGTACTTCCGTCATCTTCTCAGTTTGCCGGCGCCACCGCCGCCGCTGCTTCTTTTTTTTTCTTTTCTTTCGATCTGCATCTCGGGGGAGGCGAGGCAGAGGGCCGGCCGCGGATGCAGAGGTGAGGTCGACGGGAGCCCAGCAAAGCAGATAGCACACGGATAACCGAGAGCCTTGAATCTTCCTCATTATTAACGCGCTGGCCGGCCGAAAAGTATAGACACAGCCCAGCCAGCCAAAGATGACCGACCGCCGCCCGGACACGAGCCCACTCAAACAAAACCCATCTCCTCCTCCCCCCGTAAGTCCGTATTCTATTCCTCATCGTCGTCGTCTCTCTCCAGCACTGACTTTCTTCGAATCCCTCGCCCTCCTCTGCTCTGTTAACCCCGTGCTGCCATCCATCCATTGCGGGACTGCGATCTTGCGCCGGTGCTGGCATCTGGTAGTCAGCACGAGCACCGCCGTCCGGCGCATCAGATTAGGGTGTCCCAGGTGAGGAGAGCTCATGTTCCCTGGTCTCTTCCATTGGAATTTAGAATTCGAGTTCTGGGGTTTCGCGAGGTCGACAATGGTTCTTTGCCGGAGGTAAGATGGGTCTTCTTTTGAAAATTGGAGTTCATTAGTTCAATTTCCTCCCAACCAAACGAAACCAAACGAAACGCGGCATCCTCTCCTCTGAGATCTCCGCCGCCGGCAACCCGGATGGCCGCAAAGGCAGGGCCTTCATTGAAGCTTATCTCGCTGTCCATGTCCCTCGATGCGGGTGAGATTTAGATTTTAGGAGCGTGCAGAAAGTGGGAAAGTTAAGAACTTTAACTTTATTTGTTCGCCCTCAGATTTGATCCAAGCGTGTGACTTCTTACTGTAACTCCTGTAAAAATAACCCAGGTTAAACATGACGCCTTTGTGTCTGTTCGATCTTTGGGATCAGTTTTGTGTGTGTTCCAGTACGAGATTCTGTTTTTCTGTGACCGATCTGGTCGATTGAGGAAAGGAGCGTTGTTTGTTTGGCAGATTTGGAAGGCTCAAGTTACCCTTTGTTGGAAAAGGCTCGCCATAGAGCTAGGACATGGACATGGCATTGCCGATTGTGAATGCCACCACGGCAGCGCTTGCTCGTGTCTCAGCTGCATTCAACGCTCCTCTTGCCCGTGCCGTCGTCTTCGGGGTTCATATCGATGGTAATCCTCTTCTACCCATCAACAAATAATGTGTGATTTCATGATGGTGGTGGTATAGTTTTTGACATCTTGAGGCGGTGTCATTGATTCAGGTCACTTGGTTGTGGAAGGACTTCTTATTGCCGTCATAGTGTTTCAGCTTTCCAGGAAGAGCTACAAACCTCCAAAGAAGCCACTTAGCGAAAAGGTAGAGTGGTTTTTATCCTTTGTTCACAGTTTGTTAAAGTTAATAAGTACTGGTTTTTGTTTGATGAAATATTTAGGTAACAGTTTGCATTTTAATCTCCGCAGGAGGTTGATGAGCTATGTGATGAATGGGAACCAGAACCTTTATGTCCTCCAATCAAGGAGAGGTCCCACATTGACCCTCCAATCTTGGAAAGGTCTGTGTGGCTTATTGATTAATTTGGAACAGTATTTTTGAATCTGTGTCTTTGCAATTACAAGGAAGCGTAACCAGTGTGGCACTCCTATAAGTTTTACGAATAACTGTAAACTCCCTAGCGTTAGCATTACTCTGTCTGAAGTACTTCCTACCATAAAATATCTTACGGTTTTCTTTTCCTTGGTTACTAGATAACCTCTCACAGTAGTATCTGCAAATGATATGATTTTGTTTAATTTAAGCTCATCATCGGAAGATATCCTTTTCTAGAGAACCGTTGGCAGCTACATTCTAGAGATTGTTTGTATGTGGTTGTTAATCTATTCTAGATCCATTTGCTTTGATCCATGGAATATGAAATGCAAATATTTACAACATGAGCAAGTTACAATTACAGGATGTGTGTAGTTGCTGGACATCTATATTCTGTCCTTTATTTGTGGAGGCTATGTAATCGGTCCTGACTTTTGAGGGTCATAATTAACACTGCTATCTGTATTTTTTTTTGATACAGTGCTGCTGGACCACATACGACCATCGAGGGGAAAGAAGTTGTAAACTTTGCATCAGCAAACTACCTTGGTTTAATTGGCAACGAGAAAATTATTGTAAGAGAGAACTCTAATATTTGACAGTATTTTCGAAGCTATATATTAGTCTGGAATTTCTGATTGATGAGTGAATTGTAGGATTCTTCTGTTGGTTCATTGGAGAAATATGGTGTTGGATCCTGTGGTCCACGTGGCTTCTATGGAACAATTGGTTTGTATTTTCTTTGTTCATGTTCATAGCCAATTACCTCTATTGCAAATATAAACGAGCTGACTTTCTTAATGTGGGACACTTGCAGATGTCCACCTTGACTGTGAAGCAAAAATAGCCAATTTCCTGGGAACACCGGACTCCATTCTGTATTCGTATGGGATATCTACCATATTCAGTGTTATACCTGCCTTTTGTAAGAAAGGAGATATCATAGTGGCGTGAGTCATCCTTCATTTTCCTGTTTTGAGAATGTTTTTATATACTTGAAAATAACATAGTACCTTCAGGCATTATTGTTCTTGCTTTTTCAGTTTCACAGCTTATACCTCACTAATACTTTGCACTGAATATCCCTTTTTCAAGTTAAAACTGAAGCAATTTTTGTATGTGCATTGCAGTGATGAGGGTGTTCACTGGGCAGTGCAAAATGGTCTCTATCTATCGAGAAGTACTATTGTTTATTTCAAGCATAATGATATGGCTTCACTCGCTAGCACTTTGGAAAAACTTACTCGTGGAAACAAACGTACCGAGAAGATTAGACGCTACATTGTTGTGGAATCTATCTACCAGGTGTGCTACCTTTCATGGTTGTTTTCTGTTAGATAAGTGTAGGTTTTTTCTTATTGTGGAGGTTTCCACAACTAAATATTGATCTTGATTGTAAACACATGAAATACTTTAGATATGACCTTCGGATGAAACCCCCTCTTGTGGTGACTGCAGAATTCTGGTCAAATCACCCCCTTGGATGAGATAGTCAAATTGAAGGAGAAATATCTGTTCCGTGTAATTCTGGAGGAGAGTCATTCGTTTGGTGTGCTTGGCAAGTCTGGGCGGGGCCTTGCCGAACATTATGGTGTACCAGTGAGTGCTTTGGTGTTTACTCCTAGTGTTAAAGAAAAAACTTTGCTGCAACACTACTTCTTGCCATGTTCTTTCTATTTCTGAGATTTTCCTTGCATTGTGCAGATTGACAAAATTGATATCATCACTGCTGGAATGGGAAATGCATTAGCTACTGATGGTGGCTTCTGTACAGGAAGTGCCAGAGTTGTTGATCATCAGGTAGATGCAATTTTAGATTGCTGGAACATCGATTGATATAACCAGAACAGTGTTAAATATTTTGAGCTTTGAATGACCAAGGAGTTACATTTTTGCAGCGTCTAAGCAGCGCTGGCTATGTTTTCTCTGCCTCTCTGCCACCCTATCTTGCAAGTGCCGCAGTTTCTGCTGTAAACTACCTGGAGGAGAATCCTTCAGTTCTCGCTAACCTAAGGAGCAATGTTGCTCTTCTGCATACAGGTAAAGATGTTTCTCTTGGCATTTAACTGCTAGTTGTGGAATTAGATATGCAAACCATGATATATATGTGTGACTGTGAAGTACAATAAGGCATGCCACAACATGTTTGTCAGCTAGCTGCGCCTGGTCACCACCTTGATTCCTTCTATGTATCTGATTTGATCGCAGGACTGTCAGATACACCAGGACTTGAGATTTCTAGCCATGCCCTATCACCAATCGTCTTCCTTAAGCTGAAGAAATCAACAGGTTCTCTGGCCACTGACCTAGATCTTCTTGAAACCATTGCCGAGCAGGTAAGTTCAGATACATTAGACTTCCAGGTGCAGTTTACATCAACTTTCATAAGCACACACATTCACACGCCTTTCCTCCAACAGGTTTTGAAGGAAGATTCCGTTTTCATTGTGGCGTCGAAGAGGTCAACTCTGGACAGATGCAAGCTCCCCGTCGGAATCCGGCTGTTCGTTTCAGCTGGTCACACTGAATCGGACATCTCCAAAGTGTGCTCATCCTTGAAGAGGATTTCCTCGTCGGTTCTTTCAGATCACGTTTGACCCTGGTTTCCCTTCCAATATGACGAGGGCTTGGAGATTTTTGACGCCGTGTGTACTCAAGGCTGATTACGTGTTTGGTAAATGTACATAACAGTTATGTACATTTCTGGATTTCATGAGTTCTATATGTTGTTGTCGCCCATACCTGTTAGTGAAAATTTTGTAAACGCTGTGGTTAGAGATGATCGGTTGTGCTGTACATTTGACTAATTTCCATGTTGTAAACTAGGCATATATGTCTTCAGTGTCCTCGGCATGCCTGTTAGCATGCACACACTCTGCATCTTCATTTTTCTCCGAAAACGGTGACATTCGCCACCAAATAAGGGCCACTCTAGCAGATTCCCAAGAAGATAAAAAGAAACTGCTGTTATAAAGAACTCTAGCGGATTCTCTAAAGCGAACTCCCTAAATTATTTGAAGGGCACTTCAAATCCAACCCGTTAGCCTGCATATTTGGAGGAAGGGAAGGAGATTTTGGAGAAGAGTTTTGGTGCTAGCGATATTTCCTCTCCCGCTCTTTCTTCCTGCCCACAACGTCACTCAAATTGTCGCGCCGCCTCCGGCTGCCTTCACCGACGACTCCATGGACACCACCGCGTCCCACTCCAACGTCAAGCGCAAGCACCCGACACCGCCCACCGTGATGGTAAAACACCGCCTAGGACATCACGTGGCTCGCTCGAGCGGCTATAACGTGATCCCCCTGCTGAACATCGGTCCCGTCACTCGAGACACCCCGACGCCGACTCCATCCTCTGAGCCCCCCTCCCCACAATCGCCACTGTAAGGTGGCGCCGGTCGTGCGCTCTGGGTGTAGGGCACGATGAACCGAAACAAGAAGGTGAACACCCCCACCCCCCTTCGGCATGTCTACCCTAAGAAGCACAGATACGGGGACGGAAGCACGGGGATGCGGGGGATACGGGATACGAAATTTTCCATAGCCATTCGGGGATACAGCGGGGTATATAAGTATTTAGAAAAATAAATATGAAAGTATTCAATTTTTTTTTGATACAACTCCTTTCTATTCATGAAAGACTGAGAGCAGTCCACTTAGAGCCCATGTAGTTGTCCATCCACTTAGAGCCCATGTAAGGCCCAATTTCAGAAAACCCTAGACTAGTAGCACACCAACTGCTCCAGCCGACCCCAACCTCCCATTCTCATACTCCCTTTCTCCAGCCGCCAGTGAAGAAAGGAAACGACAGCGCCGCCAAATCGGCAGCTTCCATCACCCATCTTCTCCCTGCCCAAATCTTCTTCCTCGCTGGCCACCACACTCCCCATCTTTCTTCCTGCCGGAGCTTCTTCCTTGTTGGCGGACGCCTTGCCATCTTTCTGTACCAAGATCTCCTTCCTTGCTAGCATCCATTGAGGTTACTTGCTCGACCATGGTTGCTATCGGGAGGATAACTGGGCAGCAGCATGGTCACTGGAGGCTGGCTGCCGAGTCCCCACCGTGTCCACGCCGTGTCTAGGCCGTATCCCACTTTTATTTCTTTTTTTTAATTCGAAAAAGATGGGATACTGCGGGATACGCGTATCCCCGTGTCCCCCCGTATCAGGACGGCAAATCGACAATTCTGGCCGTATCGGTGCTTTTTAGTGTCTACCCCTCCTCTGCACATCTCTCTGACCCAACTGCCGCGCAAACGATGATGAACATCGACACCGAGCACATGTTCAGCGAAATGTCAAGTTGAATAAAAAGTGGTTTCCTTTTGTACTTGGGTTTTTAGGTTCATTGGTAGGAATGTGATTGTGGTTGCATTCAAACAAAGTGGCAGTTGTGCACTCTTTTTGTTTAGTGATGGATTATCATCTGGGAGGATCGTTGATCCCTACGCCATCCTTCTTGAGCATGATTCATTTGAAATGAATGACTAGTCGAGAGAAACTCGCCAAGACTTCTCGCTAGAGATGTTGGTCGAGCATTTTGAGAAAATAGATGAAGTGACGAAAGAAACAAAATTGAAGGAATTCTATGTCTCATAAGCATCGAGGAGAGCACGCGAACAAACACACTACGCCAATGGAGAAGACATACATTTGGCGTTGGCATGGGAGCATGTCTCACTTGATGCGGTCACCCGAAATGATCAAACACAATGTAAATTATTGGAGGCGCATCAACGAATGGTACCATGATCAAATTCTGCATGTCTTATCGTTCACAAGGATCTCTTACAAGTCGTTGGGGGTTATGATCCTTGAGAGTTGCAGCCGATGTGCGGGTTGTTTGAAGCAAGTGAGGAACAAGCTTCCTACTTGTGCCACCGTTGTTAACTATGTGAGCACTCTTCTCATCTATGTCAACAAGATATTTTTCACATATTTGCATCTGCCTTTGAGAACAAAATCATCTTGGATTTGTAAATGGGGAGTGCTTGGGTACAACCCCCTAAAACGTATAATGGGTAGTATGATCATTTCACATTGGGTATAGGAATACCCACCCCGACGTCGTACGTCCGCGCGCGATGTCGTACGCCTGCCTGCGTATGCTGCAACCGTCGCTGTACGTGCGCCCGCCCGCGTACCCGCACCCGTCGCCGTACGTCGCCGTCGTACGCCCGCACGTCTCCACGTTGGCGTCGATAGTTATCGGAAAAAAATGACACGGTAGCCGCCGACGCCCGCCGTCGAAACCCTAAACCCTAAACGCATCCACGCCGTCTCCACGTCGGCCCCCGTCTGCACGAAGTCGCCGTCGCCCGGGTCGCCGCCCAAACAGGCGGCCGCGCGTGCCCCTGCGCTGTTGCCGATGCGCCGCTTTCCATTCACGTCGCCCAGATGGCCGCCCAGTCCACCTGCTACGACCGGCCATCGTCCTCACGCCATCGACACCTGCCTCCGCCGGCCAGCAACATCACGCCATCATCGCGTTCGTCATCGGACAAAATGGATCCGGTTGAAATCCTCGCCGCCGTGCAAGAGGTTGGTTTGAGACGTTGTTGTGCTTGATGAACAAATTGTTTTAGGGATGATGTTACACGGTGTTTGATTGATCTTCGATTTTTTTTAAACATGTATAGTTAGGGGAGGAGGGCGATTATGATGGCGATGATTATGGCGAGGACAACGAAACCTCGTCACTGAATATGGATGAACCTGCTGAGGAGAAATATGAGTTTGGATGAATCTTATAGTGGCAATGTAAGTGTGATCAATGTTGATAAAAACAATAAATATGATAAACCGCACGGACAATTACATGTTTTTTTGCATCATGCAGCGACATGGCGATGATGATGATGATATGGATATAGATGATTCATTTGCTGAAAGTGCACTCCGGGTATGTTTTTAAAAAAACCAAAGAAGAAATGACATAATAACCATATGAGCGCTTACATGTTTTTTTTTGAAATGTGCGCAGATGGATCGAGGACGAGGACTTTGTGAGGAATATTGTGGACGATGAAAGTGACAAATCGCACGTTGATGCATCTCATGATGACAGCTCCAGCAAAGTAAGTTTTGAAACTTACATACATTAGATATTAAAAGAATAACCAACTGACATAAATGGTTTCATGCATTAATTTACAGGGAGATGTAGATGGTACAAGCGGGAAGGATGAGCATGTTGGTGATGATCTGTTAAATTTTGACATCGGATTGGATGAATATCAGCAAGAATCATTGGACATGCATTGGAAGGTCATGAGGAAGACGTTCAAGTCACTAGGAGAGGCTTACATTTTCTATAACCAGTATGCTTACGAGCGTGGTTTCAGCATAAGAAAGGACTCACTGAAATATTCGAAAGGTCCAGAGGGAACTAAGCGCTTGAGAAAGTATCTGTGTGCGAGAGCTGGGAAACGACAGACAAAACTTTGCACAATGGAAGGCAGGACCCGCAGGCTGAGAGGGGAGACTCGTTGCTTCTGCGATGCGCATATAACTTTGAAACTTGATAAAGAGCGTGACGTTTGGTATGTCAGCAGTTTCAGTGATGATCACAGTCACGTTCTAGCTAGACCGGATGAAGTCACGTTTCTTTGGTCTCATAATCACATAAAACAATATCAGAAAGCTGAGATCTTAACTATGGCAAGTGCTAGAATTAGGAACCATATGATTTATGATAATCTCGTCAGTAGGTATGGGTCATATGCAAAGGCTGGTTTTGGGAGGAAGAAGCTTTATAACATGTGTTATAGAGAAAAAATGAAGTTGCTTGCACAAGGTGATGCAGACACTGCCATTGGGATCATGATGACTAGAAGAGAGAGGGATCCAGATTTCTTCTTTGAGCACACCGTCGATGATAAAGGAAGGCTGAAAAACATATTCTGGTGTGGTTCTCAATCATGTCGAGACTATGTTGACTACGGTGATGTGACCATCTTCAACAACACATACATGATGAATAGGTATGGCATTGCCATTTATACCTTTTGTCGGTCTGAACTGTTGAAAATATGCCCTAGAGGCAATAATAAAATGGTTATTATTATATTTCCTTGTTCATGATAACTGTCTACTATTCATGCTATAATTGTATTGACCGGAAACCGTGATACATGTGTGAATACATAGACCACAACATGTCCCTAGTGAGCCTCTAGTTGACTAGCTCGTTGATCAACAGATGGTCATGGTTTCCTGACCATGGACATTGGATGTCATTTATAACGGGATCACATCATTAGGAGAATGATGTGATGGACAAGACCCAATCCTAAGCATAGCACAAGATCGTGTAGTTCGTTTGCTAAAGCTTTTCTAATGTCAAGTATCATTTCCTTAGACCATGAGATTGTGCAACTCCCAGATACCGTAGGAATGCTTTGGGTGTACCAAACGTCACAATCTAACTGGGTGGCTATAAAGGTGCACTACAGGTATCTCCGAAAGTGTCTGTTGGGTTGGCACGAATCGAGACTGGGATTTGTCACTCTATATGGCGGAGAGGTATCTCTGGGCCCACTCGGTAATGCATCATCATAATGAGCTCAATGTGACTAAGTAGTTAGTCACGGGATCATGCATTGTGGAACGAGTAAAGTGACTTGCCGGTAGCGAGATTGAATGAGGTATTGGGATACCGACGATCGAATCTCGGGCAAGTAACATACCGATTGACAAAGGGAATTGTATACGGGATTGATTGAGTCCCCGACATCATGGTTCATCCGATGAGATCATCGTGGAACATGTGGGAGTCAACATTGGTATCCAAATCCCACAGTTGGTTATTGGCCGGAGAACTGTCTCGGTCATGTCTGCATGGTTCCCGAACCCGTAGGGTCTACACACTTAAGGTTCGGTGACGCTAGAGTTGTTATGGGAAATAGTATGTGGTTACTAAAGGTTGTTCAGAGTCCCGGATGAGATCCCGGACGTGACGAGGAGCTCCGGAATGGTTCGGAGGTGAAGATCGGTATATTGGACGAAGGGTATTGGAGTCCGGAATTGTTCCGGGGGTATCGGGTGACGACCAGCGTGTCCGAAAGGGGTTTCGGAGGCCCCGACAAGCGTTGGGGTGCCTTATGGGCCAAGGGGAGGGGGCACACCAGCCCACTAAGGGGCTGTGCGCCCCTCCCACCCCATCTAACGTAACCTGGAGAGGTGGGAGCGCCTCGCCTAGGGTAGCAGCCCCTCCCGGCTTGGAGGGCAAGTTTCCTAGGGGTGGGGGCGCCCAAACCCATCTAGGGTTTCCCCTATGGCCGCCACCCCTCCCCTAGCGAACCCTAGGGCGCCTCCACCTCCCTCTTCCCCTATATATAGTGAGGGAGAGAGAGGGCAGCCGCAACTCTTCCCTGGCGCAGCCCTCTCCCTCCTCCAACACCTCCTCCTCCTCCGTAGTGCTTGGCGAAGCCCTGCTGGAGAACCACGAGCTCCACCACCACCACGCCGTCGTGTTGTCGGAGTTCTCCCTCAACTTCTCCTCTCCCCTTGCTGGATCAAGAAGGAGGAGACATCCCCGGGCTGTACGTGTGTTGAACGTGGAGGCGCCGTCCGTTCGGCGCTAGATCAGATCTTCCGCGATTGGAATCGCCGCGAGTACGACTCCATCATCCGCGTTCTTGTAATGCTTCCGCTTAGCGATCTTCAAGGGTATGAAGGTGCACTCCCTCTCTCTTGTTGCTAGAATCTCCATAGATCGATCTTGGTGATGCATAGGAAATTTTGAATTTATGCTACGTTCCCCAACAGCAACATGCGTTTGTTATCGGATTTCATTCATCTCTGGAGTGCGGTACCCGGGCGGGGCCCCACACGTGCTTGCAAAACTTGGGTGCATTCCGGGAAACCGCTCGGGCACTTGGTGTGGAAGGCGGTGGTTTCGATATGGGTGGAGGGGACCCTCGATCATACGTCTCTCCGCCGCATCCGCCAAACTCGCTAATTTTTTTCCACAGGCCACAGTGACCATGCAGGGCACGCACGCCAAAATTTGTCGCGTTTTGAGGCTCTATGGATTTTCTATGATTTTCTGGGCCAAAAACACCAAAAACACTACCTGGACGTGACGCAACATGTGTTCGTTGTCGGATTTCGTTCATCTCTGGCGTGCGGTACCCGGGCGGAGCCCCACATGCGCTTGCAAAAGTTGGGTGCATT
>NC_041387.1:477388207-477388782 GCF_002162155.2 Triticum dicoccoides
GTCTCTCCGTCGCATTCGCCAAACTGGCTCATTTTTTTTTCACGTGCCAAAGTGACCATACAAGGCACGCACGTGAAAATTTGTCGTGTTTCGAAGATCTAAGGATTTTCTATGATTTTCCAGGCCAAAAACCCCAAAAACACTGCCCGGACGTGATGCAACGTGCGTTCATTGTCGGATTTCGTTCATCTCTTGCGTGCGGTACCAGGGCGGGGCCCCACACGCGCTTGCAAAAGTTGGGTGCATTCCCGGAAACTGCCCGGGCAGTTGGTGTGGAAGGCGATGATTTCGGTATGGGTGGAGGGGACCCTCGGTCCTACGTCTCTCCGTCGCATCCGCCAAACTAGCTCATTTTTTCCACGGGCCACAGTGACCATGTAGGGCACATATGCCAAAATTTGTCGCGTTTCGAGGCTCTATGGATTTTCTATGATTTTCCGGGCCGAAAACACCGAAAACACTGCCCGGGCGTGACGCAACATGGGTTTGTATTTGGATTTCGTTCATCTCTAGTGTGTGGTACCTGTGCGGGGCCCCACATGCGCTTGCAAAAGTTGGGTGCATTCCGGGATACC
>NC_041387.1:477394042-477394557 GCF_002162155.2 Triticum dicoccoides
GTGGAGGGGACCCTCGGTCGTACGTCTCTCCGTCGCATCCGCCAAACTCGCTGATTTTTGTTCCACTGGCCAAAGTGACCATGCAGGGCACGCACACGAAAATTTGTCGCGTTTCGAAGCTCTAAGGATTTTCTATGATTTTCCGGGCCTAAAACCCCGAAAACACTGCCCAGATGTGACGCAACATGCGTTCGTTGTCGGATTTCGTTCATCTCTGGCGTGCGTTACCCGGGCGGGGCCCCACACGCGCTTCCAAAAGTTGTGTGCATTCCGGGAAATCGCCCGGACACTTGGTGTGGAAGGTGGTGGTTTCGGTATGGGTGGAGGGGACTGTCGGTCGTACGTCTCTCCATCGCATCCGCCAAATTCTCTCATTTTGTCCAGGGGCCACGGTGACCATGCAGGACACGCACTCCAAAATTTGTCGCATTTTGAAGGTCTACGGATTTTCTATGATTTTCCTGGCAAAAAACACCAAAACACTGCCCAGACGTGATGCAATGTGCGTTAGTTGT
>NC_041387.1:477400255-477401968 GCF_002162155.2 Triticum dicoccoides
GCTCTACGTATTTTCTATGATTTTCTGTGCCGAAAACCCTAAAAACACTGCCCGGACGTGACGCAACGTGCGTTCGTTGTCGTATTTTGTTCATCTCTGGCGTGCGGTACCTGGGCGGGGCCCCACATGCGCTTGCAAAAGTTGGGTGCATTCTAGGAAACCGCCCAGCCACTTGTTCTGGAAGGCGGTTGTTTCGGTATGGGTGGAGGGGACCTTCGGTCGTACATCTCTCTGTCGCATCCGCCAAACACGCTCATTTTTTCCGCGGGCCAAAGTGACCATGTAGGGCACGCCAAAATTTGTCGCATTTCGAGGCTCTATGGATTTTCTATGATTTTCCGGGCCGAAAACCCCAAAAACACTGCCCAGACATGATGCAACATGCGTTTGTTGTCGGATTTCATTCATCGTGCGGTACCAGGGCGGTGTCCCACACGCGCTTGCAAAAGTTGGGTGCATTCCGGGAAACCGCCCGGGCACTTGGTGTGGAAGGCGGTGGTTTAGGTATGGATGGAGGGGACCCTCGGTCGTACGTATCTCCGTCGCATCCGCCAAACTCGCTCATTTTTTCCACGAGCCACAGTGACCATGTAGGGCACGCACGCCAAATTTGTCGCGTTTCGAGGCTCTATGGATTTTCTATGATTTTCTGGGCCAAAAACACTAAAAACACTGCCCGGGCGTGACACAATGTGCGTTCGTATTCGGGTTTCATTCATCTCTCGTGTGTGGTACCTGGGCGGGGCCCCACATGCGCTTGCAAAAGTTGGGTGCATTCCGGGAAACCGCCCGGGCACTTGGTCTGGAAGGCGGTGGTTTCGGTATGGGTGCAGGGGACCCTTGGTTATATCTGGCCATGGGCCGGGCTGGGCCGGGCTTGGGTCGGGCCTAAAAAAGCCCACGGTAGAAAACTAAGGCCCAGGCCCTCCCAAGCCCTATCACTGGGCATACATTTCAAGCCAAAGCCCGGCCCATCCAGTAAAAAGCCCTAAAATGCCAATATGCCAAGCCCAAGCCTGTCCAGGCCCTACTGGTGGGCTCAAAACTCAGGCCCAAACCCAGCCCATGGACAAGCCCGCCGGCCTAGGCCCTGGATTTTAGGGCTGGGCCTGGGTGGGCCGACAGGGCCGGGCCTGAGATGGCCAGGACTACCCTCGGTCATACGTCTCTCCGTCGCATCCGCCAAACTCGCTCATTTTTTTCACAGGCCACAGTGACCATGCAGGGCACGCACGCCAAAATTTGTCGCGTTTCGAAGCTCTACGGATTTTCTATGATTTTCCGGGCCGAAAACCCCCAAAACACTGCCCGGACATGACGCAATGTGCGTTCGTTGTCGGATTTCGTTCATCTCTGGCGTGCGGTACCCGGGCGGGGCCCCACACGCGCTTGCAAAAGTTGGGTGCATTCCGGGAAACCGCCCATGCACTTGGTGTGGAAGGCGGTGGTTTCGGTATGGGTGGAGGGGACCCTCGGTCGTACGTCTCTCCGTCGCATCCGCCAAACTCGCTCATTTTTTTCCATGGGCCACAGTGACCATGCAGGGCACGCACGCCAAAATTTGTCACTTTTCGAAGCTCTACGGATTTTCTATGATTTTCCGAGCCGAAAACACCAAAAACATTGCCTGGACGTGACGCAACATGCGTTTGTTGTCGGATTTTGTTTATCTCTGGCGTGCGGTACCCGGGCGAGGCCCCACGCGTGCTGGCA
>NC_041387.1:477403576-477405350 GCF_002162155.2 Triticum dicoccoides
GCCAAAATTTATCGCGTTTCGAAGCTCTACGGATTTTCTATGATTTTCCGAGCCGAAAACACCAAAACACTGCCTGGACGTGACCTAACATGCGTTCGTTGTCGGATTTCGTTCATCTATGGCGTGCGGTTCCCGGGCGAGGCCCCACGCGTGCTGGCAAATTTGGGTGCATTCCAGGAAACCACCCAGGCACTTGGTGTGGAAGGCAGTGGTTTCGGTATGGGTGGAGGGGACCCTCGGTCGTACGTCTCTTTGTCGCATGCGCCAAACTCGCTCATTTTTGTTCCACGGGCCAAAGTGACCATGCAGGGCACGCACGCGAAAATTTGTCGCGTTTTGAAGCTCTAAGGATTTTCTATGATTTTCCGGGCCGAAAACCCCAAAAACACTGCCCGGACGTGACGCAACATGCGTTCGTATTCGGATTTCGTTCATCTCTGGCGTGCGGTACCCTGGCGGGGCCCCACACACGCTTCCAAAAGTTGGGTGCATTCCGAGAAACCGCCCGGGCACTTGGTGTGGAAGGCGCACTACTAGGAAAAGGGCTATAGATGATATGGACACTAATGGCGCACTAGACATGTGGTGCACCATTAGTATATACTAATGGCGCACCATGTGTTGGTGTGCCATTAGTGTCCAAATACTAATGGCGCACCACATCCACGGTGCACCATAAGTAACAATTTTTTTTTCAAAACTAGTAATGGCGCACCAGGGGATAGTGCGCCATTACTAGTTAAACTAGTAATGGTGCACCACATCCACAGTGCGCCACTAGTAATTTTTTTCAAACTTTTTTTTATTTTTTTCCACAGTTAGTAATGGCGCACCGTGGGTGTGGTGCGTCATTACTAGTTAAAACTAGTAATCGCGCACCACACTCACGGTGCGCCATTACTAACAATTAGTAATGGCGCACCGTGGGTGTGGTGCGCCATTACTAGTTAAACTAGTAATGGCGCACCACACCCACGGTGCGCCATTACTAGTTTTGACCCAAAATTCCCCCGAATGCACCCCCCTTCCCTGTGGACCGCCTTTTCAGTTTAAAAAAAATAAAAGAAAATGATGGAAATGTCAAAAAAATAAAATAAAATAAGTTTCCCATTTGATATGTGGTCTAGTTGTTGGGAAAATTTGCAAATATGAATTTCGACTTTATTTGCAAAATCTCTCAAGCATTTGTAAAATGGGCATAACTTTTGTATACTAACTGAGATGAAAAAGTTTTTCATATGAAAAATCATCTACTCGAAAAGTGCACCCTCAGTATGGGTGGAGGGAACCCTCGGTCGTACGTCTCTCCGTCGCATCCGCCAAACTCGCTCATTTTTTCGACGGGCCACAGTGACCATGCATGACACGCACGCCAATATTTGTCGTGTTTCGAACCTCTACGGATTTTCTCTGATCCAGGCAGAAAACACCAAAACACTGCCTAGACGTGACGCAACGTGCGTTCGTTATCGTATTTAATTCATCTCTAGCGTGCGGTACCCGGGCGAGGCCCCACACGTGCTTGCAAAAGTTGGGTGCATTCCAGAAACCGCCCGGGCACTTGGTGTGCAAGGGGGTGGTTTCGATATGGGTGGAGGGGACCCTCAGTCGTATGTCTCTCCGTCGCATCCGCCAAACTCGCTCATTTTTTTTCACGGGCCATAGTGACCATGCAGGGCACACACGCCAAAATTTGTCGCGTTTCAAGGCACTATGGATTTTCTATGATTTTCCCGGCCGAAAACACCAAAAACACTGCCCGGACGTGACGCAA
>NC_041387.1:477407072-477407867 GCF_002162155.2 Triticum dicoccoides
TGCAGGAGATGCACGCCAAAATTTGTCGCATTTCGAAGCTCTATGGATTTTCTCTGATTTTCCGGGCGGAAAACACCAAAACACTGCCCAGACATGACGCAACGTGCGTTCATTTTCGGATTTCGTTTATCTCTGGCGTGCGGTACCCGGGCAGGGCCCCACACGCGCTTGCAAAAGTTGGCTGCATTCCGGGAAACCGCCCGGGTAGTTGGTGTGGAAGGCAGTGGTTTCGGTATGGGTGGAGGGGACCCTCGGTCGTATGTCTCTCCGTTGGATCCGCCAAACTCACTCATTTTTTTCCACGGGTCACAGTGACCATGCAGGGCACACACGCCAAAATTTATCCTGTTTCGAAGCTCTAAGGATTTTCTATGATTTTTCGGGCCGAAAACACCAAAAATACTGTCCGGACGTGACGCAAAGTGCGTTCGTTATCGGATTTCATTCCTCTCTAGCTTGCGGTACCCGGGTAGGGCCCCACACGCGCTTGCGAAAGATGGGTGCATTCCGGGAAACCGCCCAGGCACTTGGTGTGGAAGGCGGTGGTTTCGGTATGGGTGGAGGGGACCCTCGATCGTACGTCTCTCCGTCGCATCGGCCAAAGTCGCTCATTTTTTTCCACGGGCCACAATGACCATGCAGCGCACGCACGCCAAAATTTATCGCATTTCGAAGCTCTACGGATTTTTTATGATTTTCCGGGCCAAAAACACCAAAAACACTGCCCGGACATGACGCAAAGTGTGTTCGTTGTCGGATTTCATTCCTCTCTAGCGTGCGGTACCCGGGCGGGGC
>NC_041387.1:477408082-477408592 GCF_002162155.2 Triticum dicoccoides
TCTCTCCGTCACATCCACCAAACTCGCTAATTTTTGTTCACAAGCCAGAGTGACCATGCAGAACACACATGCCAAAAATTTTCGTGTTTCGAAGCTCTATGGATTTTCTATGATTTTTCGGACCGAAAACACCAAAAACACTGCCCGGACGTGACGCAACATGCGTTCGTTGTCGGATTTCGTTCATCTCTGGCGTGTGGTACCCAAGCGAGGCCCCTCACGCGCTGGCAAAAGTTGGGTGCATTCTGGGAAACCGCCCAGGCACTTGGTGTGGAAGGCGGTGGTTTTGGTATGGGTGGAGGGGACCCTCGCTCGTACGTCTCTCCGTCGCATCCGCCGAACTCGCTCATTTTTTTCCCACGGGCCACAGTGACCATGCAGGGCACGCATGCCAAAATTTGTCGTGTTTCGAAGCTCTAGGGATTTTCTATGATTTTCCGAGTCGAAACCACCAAAAACACTACACGGATGTGATGCAACGTACGTTCATTGTCGGATTTCGTTCATCTC
>NC_041387.1:477408944-477409612 GCF_002162155.2 Triticum dicoccoides
GAGAAACCGCCCAGGCACTTGGTGTGGAAGGCAGTGGTGTCGGTATGGGTGGAGGGGACCCTCGGTCGTACGTCTCTCCGTCAAATCCGCCAAACTCGCTCACTTTTCTTCCACGGGCCACAGTGACCATGCAGGGCACGCACGCCTAAATTTGTCACGTTTCAAAGCTCTATCGATTTTCTATGATTTTTCAGGCCGAAAACCCCAAAAGCACTGCCCGGACGTGATGCAACGTGCGTTCGTTGTCAGATTTCGTTCATCTCTAGCGTGCGGCACCCGGGCAGGGCCCCACACACACTTGCAAAAGTTGGGTGCATTCCGGAAACCTCCCGTGCACTTGGTGTGGAAGGCGGTGGTTTCCGTATGGGTGGAGGGGACCCTCGGTCGTACGTCTCTCCGTCGCATCCGCCAAACTCGCTCATTTTTTCCACAGGCCAGAGTGACCATGCAGGACACGCATGCCAAAATTTGTCGCATTTTGAAGCTCTACGGATTTTCTATGATTTTCCGGGCCGAAAACACCAAAATCACTGCCCGGACGTGAAGCAACATGCGTTCGTTGTCGGATTTTGTTCATCTCTGGCTTGCGGTACCCGCGTGAGGCCCCTCACGCGCTGGCAAAAGTTGGGTGCATTCCGGGAAACCGCCCAGGAACTAGGTGTGGAAGG
>NC_041387.1:477410996-477413558 GCF_002162155.2 Triticum dicoccoides
GATATGGGTGGAGGGGACCCTCGGTTGTACGTCTCTCCGTCGCATCCGCCAAACTCGCTCATTTTTTACCACGGGCCACAGTGACCATGCAGGGCAAGCACGCCAAAATTTGTCGCGTTTCGAAGCTCTACGGATTTTCTATGATTTTCCGGGCCGAAAACCCCAAAAATACTGCCCGGACATGACGCAACGTGCGTTCGTTGTCGGATTTCGTTCATCTCTGGAGTGCGGTACCCGGGCGGGGCCCCACATGCGCCTGCAAAAGTTGGGTGCATTCCGGGAAACCGCCCACGCACTTGGTGTGGAAGGCGGTGGTTTTGGTGTGGAAAAGTGTGTCCGGCAGACCGTTTTTTCTGTAACCTTCAAACATGCCCAAATTTTTGTATCACATTGTATCTACATGATAATCATGCGTGCCAATTTTCTATGCATTTTGGGTCTGTTTGCATTTTCTACGGTTTTTGGCGTCTACAGTCCGAAAACACTATTATTAATCAAAATTATTTCATACTAACTTTTTCAAAAGAATTACGAATTCCCTCTTCTAATTTCGTTTTTGTCCTTTTCCTTTCTTCCTCTATTCTTCTTTTCTTTTATATAATTTTTATTATTCTTTCAATTTTCTCGGTAAACTATTTAATTTTATTTTCTTTCGGCTGACTTTTATTTTATAAAATGATTGAATTTTTTTCACAATATTTCATAATAATTTTCATTCCAACATAACGATAGTTCATTCAACATTACGACGGTTAATTTTACATTAGAACATAAAAAACTTAATTAAACAGGACCTAACCGAAATTAATTAAACATAAGGACCTAATCTAAACCTAATTTACTCGTCGTCGGAGGCGGCGAGGTCGACGATCTCGCCCGCACCGACGTCACCGTCGTTGTCGTCGCTGCTCTTGCCGCCGTCGTCCCAGTAGCCGGCATCGTCCTCCACCGGAGCCGCCTACGGCTACACCGCTCTGATGGTCGCAGCCGCATCCAGTGCGGCCTGCAGCTCGGCGGCCTCTGCTGTCGCCGCCATAGCCGACGCGGCGTCGAGTGCGGCCTACAGCTCGGCGGCCTCTCTCGCCTCTGCGGCCGCCGCAGCGTCCACCGCTTCTGCCTGCGACGCCCGTAGTGCGATGAGGTAGCCGGGGCAGTCGTCGGGGTCGCCGTCCTCGCGCAGTGCGAACTGCTCCAGCGGGATCTCGGCAACGGGAGGGGAGGCGGGCCCGGCGAGGATGGGTACCGGATGGCAGGATGAGATTGGAGACAGCGCGGCCGCCGGAGGGGGACGGCGGGGCCGGCATGGGGCAGAGGACGAGCCGCCCGGGGCAGACGACGAGCCGCCCAGTGCAGACGACGAGCCGCCCGTCCGTGACTCACAACGAGCCTGCGCGACGACTCTCCAGTAGTCCTTGCCCTTCCAAAACCTAGCACGGCCGACGATGTTCCACCGGCCACCCTCGTGCCGGCGAAGCTCATCCGGCGACGCGCCGGGCCCCCTCGCCGGGTACCCATCGGCGGGCATGCGGAAGGCGTGCGGCAGACGGCAGCCCGGCGGCACCATCAGCCCGAGCCGGATGATCTCGTCGGTCTCCGGTGTGCTCAGGCTCGTCGGCCACAAGCCGCCGCTGCCGTCGGACGCCATGGAGGCCGCCGAGAAGGGAGCGCGTCGGTGGTGGAGTGCATCGGTGGGCGGGGTGAGCGGGGTGAGGCGCGTCGAGTGGAGTGGGGGAGGCAGACGGGAGAGGAGCGGCACTTTTAAAGACGGGCGTCGGTGGGTGGGGGGAACAGTCGGGTAGGTGACTGACGCCCCGGCTTAACACTGGCATTAATGGCGCATCGGGGGCGGCGGCTGCCTCGGGAACCGCCCTTGACCAACGCCTAGATGACACGCAACCGTCCGTCCCACACGTCGCGTCGTGCTTTTTTCTTTTTCTTTTTTTTCCTCTAGCCGACGCCACGTCGCCACGAAAATGTCGCTCGACAGGTCTTTTTTTTCCTTTGGTCGTCCTTGTACGTACGCAGACGGCCACGTGTACGGGGAGCCGACGTACAGCCCCATCGCGCGGGTACAGCCCCCGTCGCACGGGTGGTGGCTTTTTAAGTGCTCGGACGATCCTACCCTTTTTAATGAAGGGGTACAGAGCGATCTCAGCCGTTGTTGTATTTAGGGGGGTTGTACCGAAGAAGAAGTGTTTGTTATATTATGGACCGGATTGCGCAAGAGAGGTAAAAGCAAATGGCAAAGTGGAAGGGAAAACCATTTGTCCCCCAACATTGTTGGGCAAAGCTCGAGAACAATGAGAAGTGGATGATGAGGAACGATAATGGTCCTCCAAAGAAATCGAGATCAACCACCTTGTTCTGCCCGGAGTATGAACATTATGGTGATGAAGATGAGAAGAGGTATAGGGGTGGATCAAGCAAGGGGCAGCCAGGCTGGAGGAAGAGATCGAAGGAGATGCTCATGCGACAAGGAGAGGTGGTGGCAATCAAAGACAAGATTGATAAGTCGGTCAATGCAAAGAAGGAGATGGCAGCTCAAGCAATTCAATAAGATAG
>NC_041387.1:477413896-477473844 GCF_002162155.2 Triticum dicoccoides
CTAGACCCAAACGGTCCGCCCCGGACGCGGACGGGCGCGGGGCTAGGCGACGACGGGAGCGGGAGCGCGGTGATGGGCGTGGCCCTGAGCTCGCCCTGCGCCGCCCCGGCCCGTCCCAAGCCATCCCGCCCCGAGCTCGCGAGCAACCACCAACGCGAGCAGCCGTGCACGCGCTATATAATGGCTGCTTGCACCGCAGCGTCTTCGTCTCCCGTCGCCGCACCTCCCCGACATGGCCGACGCCGCGGCGGCGCCCAACTCCAGCTCTAGCGTCAGCTCCACGAGCAGCACCAGCACGGCTGGTCGCTCGTCCGCCTTCTTCGTCGACTCGGCCGCCACCACGCCCACCTCGTCCCTGCCGCTCCCGCACCGCGAGGGAGACGTCGCGTGGGCACCCATCTGTGCCGCTCTGGCGCCGGTCAGAATGAATGCGACAGGGATGGAACGGACGCGGGGCTGGACACGGGGCCGACGCGGCGACGGGCGCGGGGCGTGCGACCACGGACACGGCAACGGGCACGGGGGCTGGCGATGGGCGCGGCGGCTGGCGCGAGTCGTGCAACGGAGGACGCGATGGCTGGCGAGGGCACGCGGAGACCGGCGAGCGAGTCGACTGGCGAGCGAGGAGGCAGAGGGACGACGGCGGCCAGCGAGGCGAGCGGGATGTGCAGTCACTGATTTGTGGGCCACAAAGCGGACAAGAGCGGACGAAGCTGACGAGAGCAACCAGCGATAGCGTCCGTTTCGTGTCCGTCCAACCCCATTGTAGCGCAAGTTTGGTCCAGGTTTGGGGTCGGGAGGATAAAAAACGGACACCAGCGGACAACTTTGTCCGTTTGGGTACACCCGCTGGGTCGTATTTTACCTCAAACGGATGAAAGCGGAAAATTTAGGGTCGTGCGGTGGAGTTGACCTCCACCGCGCGACCCCATCTTGTCCGGACCCGTCCGTTTTGGATAAAACGGACAAACCGGGAGGCCCAGCGCGCGGGAGCAAACGGACTTTTGTCCGTTTTGTGTCCGCTTTCGACCCATCCGCGACCCAAGTTTGCGCCGCTTTTGGGGTGAAACGGACACCACGCGGACGCGCCGGCCGTCCGCGCGTGTCCTACCCTGGTCCTTCCCTGGCCCGCCCGTCGGTGGCACGTGACGGGCCTTTTTCTATCTGCCCCCCTCCCTCCCTCCGGCCGCATCCCACTCCACTCTTCTCCACTCTTCCTCACTCTTCCCCTCGCCGCCCGCCGCCGCCGCTGCCATTGCGGCCATGCAACACGGACGCGCGCTCGCCCAGCCCCTTCCCCTCGTCGCCGCCGAGCTACCCAACCACGACCACCTGGTTTGCGCACCCGCCGGCCGGATTTGGGGCGGATCCGGTCGGTTTTGAGCTCGCCCGGCTGTGGGAGGCCGGGCCGCGCCATGGACTGGCCGGGCACCTCGCCGGAAGGCCCTGGCAGGGCCGCAAGGCCACATGCAGTCAGTTGCTCGTCCTCTAGCCGCTCGGATCTGCACCGTCGGTGGTCCGCCGACAGATATGCGAATGGTGGCCGGTCGGGCTCAGTGCTTGCCCAAAAGCTCATCGGCGCACCGTTGCCCCTCGACCACTGCCCAAGGATGGTCGTGCGCCGCGTGTCTACAACACCGGAGCATCCCGGAAGGGTGTTCATCAAGTGCTTAAACGATGGGGTACGTGCTCTTTTTAGCTTTGGTTTGTGCTCTCGGATTAGATTAGTTGTGCTAACTTTAAGTTTTATTGTGTAGAATGGATGCAAGTTTTGGTATTGGAAAGAAGAGTACATCGATATATTGATAAAGCAAAATCTAGTACATGTTCGTGCACTTTTAGCTAGCCTAGAGGCTGTAGATGAGACAAGTGCACTTGTTGCTAGATTAGAGGCTAGGCACGATACTACGTGTGAGGAAGCAACATCGACTTCTGGCTTGAAGAAGAAAGGAGGATGCAACGTCGAGCCTCCTCCACAGATCAACAATGAGTGCATCGAGAAGGCCCTAACCCAACTCAAGGGAGCAGTTATGGAAGTTAGGTATCTTCTCAAATGTATTCTTGTGGTTCTTGTTTTCTTTGGCCTTGCTTTACTAGTCAAAATGTGATGACGTATTGTCATGTATCAAAAATGAATGATGAAAAAAAGTTTAAGGACTTGCAAAGAAAAGTGCACGCGGACAAGATGCGGCCGGGACGCATCCGCGCGCTGGGCGCACGATCACCGCACCCCGGAAACTGCCCGGACACGACCCCATCCCCCTACCCAAAGGAACAGAATCCGGAGAAAACGGACGTCCGGTTGGGATCGCGCGGTGGAGTTGGCCTTAGGGCGGCAAAGAGGTGAACAACAATTAAGAGGCGCAAGAAGCGTAGGCTTCAATTCGAGGAGAACCGACAGAAGCAAGAGATCGTGGCTAAGGATAAGTGGATAACCTGCTCATGATGATAGACCCAAATGCCATAGATGGAGTATACTTTGGAAGATTGGGCAACCGGAGATCTTGACATCTAGGATTGCATGGAGTGTCCAACACTCGGGCAGATCACAATTGGTAGGAGTGACCGATGCACACTTGCGAGAATCCAGTGATGCACAATCAGATGGACCGTGTGGTGATGCTTATGTCATATAATCTTTTTGATGTTGGCTCAACGCGTGCATGATAATTTGCTTTTGATTGAACTTTGCTCATGCATGATGATTCATATTTTGTTGATGCATTTGCGATATTTTTTTTTTAGAAAAGAAGGATGACCCTGCATCCAGGCGATGCATGCATTTATTTTATTAATTATTCACAAAGACCTTACAGAGTAATACATCAAGTATTTTGAAGCCACCATCTTAGCAACACCTGTCGCTACTCCTATCCATTTGATGAAGGGGTGTCGATAGTCCCAACATAATACCAAACAGACATTACATCAATCCTAACATCTAAACCCAGAGGTCCAACCACCGCACTGCTGGGACACACAGCGATCCGGCACACTCACATAGGCTGCAACCGTCGTCTTCCACCGATCCATCAAGAATTGGAAACTTAAAGAAAATATGAGTTGAGATGTTGTGCGAAGTGTGTGCCGTTTTTTTGGAAGAACATCACATCTATTATAAAAGTTCACCGTAAGTATAAAGTATCTCAAACATAATAAAAATTACAACAGGATTTTGGAACCATCGAACGACCATTACTGCTGTCAGAATGAGCCGTCGATGCGCTGATGTCGCAACTCCCCTACTAGAGCCGGTTTGACCCTGTAGATGACAGCCAAGAAGTCTTCGTGCACGTTCCCCTAAGGACCAGCGTCCTGGAGCCGCAGTCGTCGTCGTTCAACCCTTGCATAGGTCTGAAGCACCTCACATCAAATGTCGCCACATGGCGAGAAACTCTAACCTCACCACCCAAACGAGACGTCAGGAATCTATGCCGGAGCTTCGTCGACTACGTCCAGAAAAACGAACTCAAAGAAGATCGGAGCCTGAAAAACAAACTCAAAGAACAAGCGCCGCTGTCTGACCGAGCGTTGCTCCTCCGAGGACTTAAAACCCTAACCTAAGCTACTAACCGGAGTAGAGGCATTGCGATTCCTCTCCCCTCCACCGGCCACCGGAGGGGCAATGTTGAACGGTGCCAACATCGATTTGTGCCCGTGAAACTGAAGACCAATTTCAGTGCATACGCAAATAGGACAATCATAAGAGGAAAAACCACAACGGTCGTAGCTTTTAGAGAATCTGATCTTCGCAGGTTAGCTATAGGGGCCTCTAAAAACAATTATAGAGGACGGCCAAAACATAGAAGCTTGGGTTTTTTGGGGAAGAATCTGGCGCAACGAAACGGACAGGATGGGCATGCCTTTCCGTTCCTGCTTGGTGAATGGGAACGCACATGGGGACTGCTGGTGCTGCAAGGCCGGGTCAAGCAAGTCTCCTCCCGGGCACGCACGCGTCCGCCGATGCCGCTGCCCCGACAGCGACGCAGGCGTTGTTTTTTCCGTCGGAGCTCCTCCTGTGGCCACTCACTGTGCGCATGGGGCACGAGTTCGGCCGCATCCATCCATCCGTCCGTCGCCCACGCCGCGGCGGGGTGGGGCGGCCACTCCGTCACGCTGTTGGGAGATGCGGAACCGGTCTCGCTCCGGCCCACAGTGTCGCCACCTCTCAGGGCTTTTGGCCGGTGCGTGCTTCCGCCTGGTCGTGCTCGCAGCCGTAGCCTCCTCCAGGCGTGCACGCCAACAACGTTCGACTTTTCCTGGAAAGGATGATGCTACGGCAACATGCAAGATATGGGCATATGGGACGGTGCTGCTGCGTGCGGTCTCGGTCTGGCAGCTCCTGATGCCCCCCTTGCGGTGGTGTATGGTCGGCATCCCTCGGGGTTTCGGCTCGTTGCGGCGGCGACGACATCCGGGGCTTGTCCTTTCTCACAGGAACAATAAAAGGATCGACTGGTTGTACTACAGGGACGTCCGCGACGAGCTAGACGACCAGAGTGCACGGGGTGTCAACATGTTCTTACATTATTTGTTTCTCACTGTGCCTGATTGTCTTCGGCTGGCGCAAAACGAGTGTTTAGCGCTAGTTGGAGCAGATGGTTCGGCTCTTCAACTACCCAAGAGAACAGAATATACAAACACTCGGTCAGTACACGTTGGAATCGTTCTGTGCACGGTCAATAGTACCGTGTTTCATGCGCGGCGTGGTGCCAAATTCGAATCTCCTGAAGTCTTGATGGTTCAACTGTTGAAATATGCATAGAGTATGCCGTCCAACTCGGATTTGCTCAGCGGCTTAACTTACGAGTGAGCTTCCTTGTGAAGTCAAATTCGGGTTTTAGCGAAAGTCAAGGTCTGCTTTTAAGAAGAACAAAACAAAACGTTATGTCACGGGACCAAATGAAAACTTTTTTTAACAGAGTACATACAAACATGTACTCGTCTTATGAAGCTACGCACGCACATCATATCCCTATTGGCATCTCCAAAAAACTGAACAAACACATCATGTTAAGATTGACGAAGTCGCCACAGACGCCGTCGTAGCCGACGAAAACGTCTCCTCCTACTGAATGCACATCGTCATCGTGGAAGGCCTGAAATAAATCAATGTCAAATCTAGAACTTTAACCCTGTTAAACTAACCATCTGATCTACGCTCAGTTTGTCAAATGAAAACTTATTATCCATTAATGGAGTGCTGAAACGCGAGTGTCATATCTTTATTGAAGCGATCACTATGATATTTTTTTACACTAATCAATACTAATAAATTGTACGCATTTGCACTCGCAAATATATGACAACATGAAAATGAAAAATATTGATATTTAACTCCTTACTCCGACCGAACCCGTTTTCTTTTTCGAGAGGAATGAAAGAAAAGCGATTCGGCCCAGGCGAGTAGCCTTCTGGCGATGTCCTCCGGCGGCTCCCCCCGACGGCGACCTTTCAGTCGTTGCTGGTAAGGTGGGTTGTCGGATCCATGCGTGAGGATCGTGTAGCTTTTGGTTTTAGGGTTGTCCGGCGTCTTGGCTTCGGCGATGACTATGGCGACGCTGAATAAAGAAGTTTCAGATTCTTCCCTGGCGAGGCGATCGACGCTATGGTGGGGATGGATTTGGAAACCAGTATGTTCATACGAGGATAATGTGGCGGCAATATACTTGTGGTGGACTTCTGTCCTCGGGCTCCGTCATTGCACCAACATTTGCTCCAGCACCGTCCTGGAGCTTAGGAGGTTGTCCAGGAGCGGATGCAGATTGTGTTCTGCTTCCGCGACATCCGGAAGATGGTGGATCGTGTGTTGGGTTCGTGCTTTGTGGCTGGAAGGTATGATTTCCTCGTCCGCCGTCTTAGTCGAGGGGGGGGGGGGCAGATCTGAAGTTTGATGGCGTGTCTGGGGTGTTGTCCTGGTCAATATCTTTCAAAGGCAATGGCTTCACCCAAGGTTGTCCGAATCACGATTATATTGTACGATTCTTTGACTTTACGATTCAAACTAGCCACTCTGATTCTACGGTTTTAGTTCATAAAATCTATGTTTGTATGATAATGCTAGTTAGAATTCTATAATCTGTGATCCTAACATCGGAGCTCCGATCATATTAAAAATTGCGATTCTAACAACCTTGGCTTCACCTTTGGCAAGCTATTTTGATGGTCCAAAAACCAGCATATTAGTGATCGAGTCGCGTCAAGCTCGGGTGATGAGGTGATCCGTTACTTTTCATCTTTGGTGACTACTGCGACAGTGTTAGAGGCAGGTGACTGGCATTGGAGTCAAGTTTAAGGGAATCGTCGGTCTTGATTGTAATCTTCTTTCTTGGTTGGTTGTCCTTTCTGCAAAGGCTAGTGTTCCCTTGTCTTTTCAGTTTTGTCTGGTCAATTTATGTGTCGCTTGTACCTTGAATTTTTATTATATGAGTGAGACATATATTACCATGCAAAAATGGTGTTTATCCCCTTTTCCTGGATAATATTGGACAAGATACAACTCTATTTCAATATTGTTCCCACCCCTCTAGAATCTAGATTGTTGTATATATTTCTTTTATTACGGAATCATAAGATACTTCTAGAATGCACGAGACAATAGTGTGGGGGTTAAATTAGAAGGTGCAATGACAAATTCCACAACTAGATAACCTTATTAAACGTTGATAATGCTCAAATTTGTCATTCTCAATAGTTGGATGGAGCATATGCAATGACTAATATTTAAAGTTATTATCACAGTATATAGTGGTATAGATATAGATATATAAATATGAATGTTTTTTCCTAAAAAATGCTCTAGATTTGCATTCGACTTCCAACGATATATATAAGAGGCCCTAGGAGACAAGTAAATTCCAACTAAGACCTCAGAGTGTCATACAAACCTCAATCTTCGGAAGATGTCGAAGGCCTAGGAAAGAAAAATTGCCGGAGCGACGGGCAAAGACAAGGGTTGATGGTTCTACACCACTGGCCATTGGGCAGGGAGTTACCCAACTCCTTTGTCGGAGATCTCGGCTTCCACTACACAAATCAATGTTGGATCTGCCACTACCGTTGCATGCAATCGAGAAGTCACCGTCCTTAGGTCCAATTGGTTAGCTAGTTTGAGGTTTGGGTCACCAGAGCATCTGATTCGGGAATGGTTTTATTAGTTCAAACTATTGCAGTTTTAGCACAAATTAGTTTTGGGAGACGTACATAATGGATAGGCAAAGGTGTCAGATTGAGGTGAACTTTAAGGGGATCTTAGAAACTCATGTGTCTATCTGTTTGTCAAATTTTATGAAGTTTGGTTTAACAATTTGCAAAATTCAGAAGGGGACATAAGCATTTACTCCGCTTTGCTGAAATATTATCTCTTGTGGTTGTTGTTGCTAGTTGACAACGTGAAGAGTTGTTGTAAATCTCTCTAGGAGTAATAGAGAAGACTTTACACTCACCATTTTTATAGTGAAGTTGTGGGATCCGGTCGGTCCATAATCATGAATTTTTACTCCGCAAGTTGAGAAGATCTTACTGTTGGGGAACGTAGTAATTCAAAAAAAATCCTATGATCACGCAAGATCTATCTAGGAGATGCATAGCAACAAGACGGGAGAGTGTGTCCACGTACCCTCGTAGACCGAAAGCGGAAGCATTTAGTAACACGGTTGATGTAGTCAAACATCTTCACGATCCAACTGATCCAAGTACCGAACATACGGCACCTCCGTGTTCAACACACGTTCAACACGATGACGTCCCTCGAGCTCTTGATCCAGTAGAGGGTCGAGGGAGAGTTCCATTAGCACGACGGCGTGGCGACGGTGTTGATGATGTTACCGGCGCAGGGCATCGCCTAAGCATTACGACGATATGACCGAGATGTTAAACTGTGGAGAGGGGCACCGCACACGGCTAAGAGAATAATTGTTGTACTTTGGGGTGCCCCCTGCCCCTGTATATAAAGGAGGGAGGGAGGAGGCCAGCGGCCATGAGGGGCGCACGCCATGGGGAGTCCAACTAGGATTCCAAATCCTAGTTGGAGTTCCCTTCCTTTCCAAGAGGGAGAGAGAGTGAAGGAGTAGGAGAGGGAGAAAGAAAGAGGGGGCGCCGCGCCCTCCCTAGTCCAATTTGGACCTGCCATGGGGGGAGGGGGCGCGGCCACCATGCGGCTCTCCTCTCCTTTCCACTAAAGCCCATTAAGCCCCACTACTTCTCCCGGGGGGTTCCGGTAACCTCCCGGTACTCCGAAAAATGCCCAAACCTTTCCGAAACCTTTCCGGTGTCCAAACATAACCTTCCAATATATAAATCTTTATGTCTCGACCATTTCAAGACTCCTCGTCATGTCCGTGATCTCATCCGGGACTCCGAACAAACTTCGGTCATCAAAAACACATAACTCATAATACAAATCGTCATCAAACGTTAAGCGTGCGGACCCAACGGGTTCGAGAACTATGTAGACATGATTGAGACACATCTCCGACCAATAACCAATAGGGGAACCTGGATGCTCATATTGGCTCCTATATATTCTATGAAGATCTTTATCGGTCAAACCGCATAACAACATATGTTGTTCCCTTTGTCATCGGTATGTTACTTGCCCGAGATTCGATCGTCGGTATCATCATACCTAGTTCAATCTCGTTACCGGCAAGTCTATTTACTCGTTCCGTAATGCTTCATCCCGTAACTAACTCATTAGTCACATTCTTTGCAAGGCTTATAGTGATGAGCATTACCGAGAGGGCCCAGAGATACCTCTCCGATACACGGAGTGACAAATCCTAATCTCGATCTATGCCAACCCAACAAACACCTTTGGAGACACATGTAGAGCATCATTATAATCACCCAGTTACGTTGTGACGTTTGATAGCACACAAGGTGTTCCTCCGGTATTCAGGAGTTGCATAGTCTCATAGTCTAAGGAACATGTATAAGTCATGAAGAAAGCAGTAGCAATGAAACTGTAACGATCATAATGCTAAGCTAACTAATGGGTCTTGTCCATCACATCATTCTCCTAATGATGTGATCCTGTTCATCAAATGAAAACACATGTCTATGGTTAGGAAACATAACCATATTTGATTAACGAGCTAGTCAAGTTGAGGCATACTAGGGACACTATGTTTTGTCTATGTATTCACACATGTACTAAGTTTCCGGTTAATACAATTCTAGCATGAATAATAAACATTTATCATGATATAAGGAAATATAAATAACAACTTTATTATTGCCTCCAGGGCATATTTCCTTCAGTCTCCCACTTTCACTAGAGTCAATAATCTAGATTACACAGTAACGATTCTAACACCCATGGAGTCTTGGTGTTGATCATGTTTTGTTCGTGGAAGAGGCTTAGTCAACGGGTCTGCAACATTCAGATCCGTATGTATTTTGCAAATCTCTATGTCTCCCTCCGCGACTTGATGCCGGATGGAATTGAAGCGTCTCTTGATGTGTTTGGTTCTCTTGTGAATATCTGGATTCTTTTGCCAAGGCAATTGCACCAGTATTGTCACAAAAGATTTTCATTGGACCCAATGCACTAGGTATAACACCTAGATCGGATATGAACTCCTTCATCCAGACTCCTTCATTTGCTGCTTCCGAAGTAGCTATGTACTTCGCTTCACACGTAGATCCTGCCACGAAGCTCTGCTTGGAACTGCACCAACTGATAGCTCCACCATTCAATATAAATACGTATCCGGATTGCGACTTAGAGTCATCTGGATCAGTGTCAAAACTTGCATCGACGTAACCATTTACGGTGAGCTCTTTGTCACCTCCATAAATGAGAAACATATCCTTAGTCCTTTTCAGGTATTTAAGGATGTTCTTGACCGCTGTCTAGTGCTCCACTCCTGGATTACTTTGGTACCTCCCTGCTATACTTATAGCAAGGCACACATCAGGTCTGGTACACAACATTGCATACATGATAGAACCTATGGCTGAAGCATAGGGAATGACTTTCATTTTCTCTCTATCTTCAGCAGTGGTCGGGCATTGAGTCTGACTCAACTTCACACCTTGTAACACAGGCAAGAACCCTTTCTTTGACTGGTCCATTTTGAACTTTTTCAAAAATTTATCAAGGTATGTGCTTTGTGAAAGTCTAATTAAGCGTCTTGATCTATCTCTATAGATCTTGATGCCCAATATGTAAGCAGCTTCACCGAGGTCTTTCATTGAAAAACTCTTATTCAAGTATCCTTTTATGCTATCCAGAAATTCTATATCATTTCCAATCAACAATATGTCATCCACATATAATATTAGAAATGCTACAGAGCTCCCACTCACTTTCTTGTAAATACATGCTTCTCCAAAAGTCTGTATAAAACCATATGCTTTGATCACACTATGAAAGCGTTTATTACAACTCTGAGAGGCTTGCACCAGTCCATAAATGGATCGCTGGAGCTTGCCCACTTTGTTAGCACCCTTTGGATCGACAAAACCTTCTGGTTGCATCATATACAACTCTTCCTCAAGAAATCCATTAAGGAATGCAGTTCTGACATCCATCTGCCAAATTTCATAATCATAGAATGCGGCAATTGCTAACATGATTCGGACAGACTTAAGCATCGCTACGGGTGCAAAATCTCATCGTAGTTAACTCCTTGAACTTGTCGAAAACCTTTCACAATAAGTTGAGCTTTGTAAACTGTAACATTATCGTCAGCGTCAGTCTTCTTCTTGAAGATCCATTTATTTTCTATGGCTTGCCGAATCATCGGGCAAATCCACCAAAGTCCATACTTTGTTCTCATACATGGATCCCATCTCAGATTTCATGGCCTCAAGCCATTTCGTGGAATCTAGGCTCATCATTGCTTCCTCATAGTTCATAGGTTCATCATAGTCTAGTAACATGACTTCCAAAACAGGATTACCGTACCACTCTGGTGCGGACCGTACTCTGGAAGACCAACGAGGTTCGGTAGCAACTTGATCTGAAGTTTCATGATCATCATTATTAGTCTCCTCACTAATTGGTGTAGGAATCACTGGAACTGATTTCTGTGATGAACTACTTTCCAATTCGGGAGAAGGTATAATTACCTTATCAAGTTCTACTTTCCTCCCACTCACTTCTTTTGAGAGAAACTCCTTCTCTAGAAAGGATCCATTCTTAGCAACGAATATCTTGCCTTCGGATCTGTGATAGAAGGTGTACCCAATAGTTTCCTTTGGGTATCCTATGAAGACGCATTTCTCTGATTTGGGTTTGAGATTATCAGGTTGAAGCTTTTTCACATAAGCATCACAACCCCAAACTTTAAGAAACGACAACTTTGGTTTCTTGCCAAACCACAGTTCATAAGGTGTCGTCTCAACGGATTTTGATGGTGTCCTATTTAAAGTAAATGCATTAGTCTCTAAAGCATAACCCCAAAATGATGGCGGTAAATCAGTAAGAGACATCATAGATTGCACCATATCCAATAAAGTATGGTTACTACGTTCGGGCATACCAATACGCTTGTCGGATTTCGGGTTCCGGCAGACCCTTAAGGTTCGAACTCTGGGGTGCGCGCGGAGATCACCCCCCTACCGGCTCATGTCTCGTCGCCTCGCAAGGATCTAGACTACACAAAGGACAACACAAGGGATGCAAGGTTTATACTAATTCAGGCCACCATTGTGGTGTAATACCCTACTCAAGTGTGTGGTGTGTGGATTGCCTCAGGGGCTGATGATGAACAATACAAGGGAAGAACAGCCTCGCGAGGGGAGGAGTTCTTGTGTTAGTGTGGTGGTTCTGGCTAAGGTTCGATCCGCCCTCTGTCTTCGTCCCCTTGCCTTGAGGGCGGCTAGTTCTATTTATAGGGTAAGGCCCTGGTCCTCTTCCCAAATATTGAGCGGGAAGGGCGCCAACAATTGGCCATTTTGAAGGGAAACATCTAGTACACTTATCCTGACTAAAGTTGGTCCTTGCCTGCCAAAGACTCTGACGATGACGCCTTCCTGGGCTCCACGATGACCTCCATCCCGCCATTCTGCTTGTCTTGGTCTTGTTGCACCGAAACGGTAACATTTGCCTGATGCTTTGGCCTGTGCTTGCCCCCTTTGCACCGAAGGGGAAACAAGGACACTGCCCAGGCCGACGCCTGCCTGGCACCCGCCTGGCTTCAGTCGTCATGGCTTGCATCACGGGCACCTCGTGAGGTACCCCGCCTTGATCTCTCCGCCTCCTCGCGAGCCAGCCTGACGAGGCTGTGCCTGAGGAAGCTTCCTGTCGTCCGCCCCACGAGGCTTGGCCCCTCGTGAGGGTCTTGAGCCTGTGTTGACGAAGATGGGCCGCACTGGGCCACTCCTTGAGCCACGCCGCAGGCTGCATGCAGGCAAGTCTGGGTACTCCCGTTCCCAAAACGCCGACAGTAGCCCCCGGGCCCAAGGCGCGCCCGGACTTGGCTTAGCGGAGAAGCAAAGGGGCAAGTGCGAAGCGCCGTGGGCCCTAACAGCCTGCGGCCTTGGGCGGCACGTGCTGGTTGATTGGACATGGGCGTCACCGCTTCCCCATGACGCCTCGGCAACTGTGTGTCTAGTCAAGTCCCTGCATGCAAAATGGGTCATGATTACCTGTGATCGTGGAGGCCGACGGCTGGCCTCCTCCGGCTATATGTACGGAACGGCACGAGCCCTTCCGGTCCATCCCTTCCAGCTACTCTCTTCCCTTCATCTCAGCTACTCGCCATCCCCATGGCTCCGCCGAGGAGGTTCTCGGCCGTGGAGAAGGAAAAAGCTCGTCAGGAAGGGCCTGACTCTCCTCCGACCAAGCGTGGCCGCGGCCACCCTCGCAAGCATCCTGCGGCCCCCGTGCTGGCTTCCCGTGGTCGCGGGGATGGTTCTCTGTGCGGCGACGAGCGCCCAGCCGCTGACGGGAGGTATGCTGCAGCTGCGCGACCCCCCAGGTCGCGCTTCCGCTCGGCGGAGGTGCTGCCGGAGTTCGTCGTGTGGTCGGCAGACTCGACCAGCACCTGTCTCCAGCTCCCCCGCTTCTTTGTAGGTGAACTTCCGGCCGGCGCTCCGAGCGGCCTCTGGCTTCAGGCAGATGGTTGCTACAGCAGGGCCTCCTGGGCCTCGCTGGAGGTCTCCGTCGCCGGGGAGGCGGTCCTAACCCGCGGCTGGCAAACATTTGCCCGCGCGCGCGGCCTGAACCGGCGGTGCATCCTGCACTTCAAGTTCGACGGTGATGCCACCCTCTATGTGAGGGTGTTCGGGGAAGACGGCCGCCGGGCTGGGTGCTGCCCCGAAGACGACGACCGCGGCCGTGAGCCCAGCCCCGGCATTGATCAGGACGAAGGCGGCGGCACGCATGCGGGCAGCGGTGCCCGGGGCCCACCAAGCTTCAGTGACTCTCCTTCAGACGACAGCTCCTCCAGCGGTGGCCACGACCAACCCCCGCGCCGTCGCACCCGCCTGGGGGAAGGCAGCGGGTCGGTCCGCCGCCGCGCCCCGGTGAAGCGGGAGATGGGATCCAGCTAAGCCCCGAAGGCAGTACGAACCCTCGCCGCGAGTTAGTGCCGAGCAAGTCACGCCCATTTTGTTTTTATTCCTTCCCTGCGCAAAAAGAAGGTAGTCTGGGGCCCCGTGGGGGCGTGTTGAACTGTTGCTGTTAATTATCACGCTGTTTCTGCTATTTATGTGCTATGTTTTTGTGCCGCGCGCTTATGTGTGGAAATTACTTAGCTCGTGGAGGCTTGTCATGGTCTTCGCCTCCCGAGGCCGGGGCCTCGCCGTGCATTTCATGCCCTGCAAGGGTTAGTCGGTAGGGGTAGTTTCCATCCTCGGTAGCGGGGGCGACCAACCCAGGTCCCGTGCTTGCGTCGCGATGCCCGTGTGGCACGGACTGGGAGGAGTGCTCCCGCAGTGGACTCAGATAGGAAAGCTTCAAAATGACCGAGGCAGAAAACACTCGTGAGGGTGCCCGCACACCTCCCTCGCGAGACTTGCGCGAGAGAAAGTGATGCAAGTGAGCGAAACAGACAAAGGGGCACAAACTAGAGACGGCAACAACTCCAATAAAACTTCAAATAGGAACAGACAAGCCAACTGCAGAAAGCAAATGAAAAAGCCGCGTCCGGCACCAAATCTAGCCTTCGACGTCTTCTCACCAGCGCGGAGCTAAGTGCTGCCACTGGGCGCGGGCAGGAGCCCACGAGGCCTGAGGGCGGCACTCCGGAGACTCCGGGGCTTATACAGCCCCACTCATTATTACGTGAGAGTGTCACGGGCGGCGAGCTTCACAGGCATTCGCCTTCTTCACAGGCACCGGGCCTTTTCAAAATGCGTCAGCTTCACAGGCGTTCGCCTTCTTCACATGCACTGGGCCTTTTCCAAAATGCGGCAGCTTCACAGGCATTCGCCTTCTTCACAGGCACTGGGCCTTTTCCAAAATGTGGCAGCTTCACAGGCGTTCGCCTTCTTCATAGGCACTGGGCCTTTTCCAAAATGCGGCAGCTTCACAGGCGTTCGCCTTCTTCACAGGCACTGGGCCTTTTCCAAAATGTGGCAGCTTCACAGGCATTCGCCTTCTTCACAGGCATTGGGCCTTGCTCAGGGGTAGAACCTTCGGAGATGTTGAATGTTCCATGCGTACTGGACGGGTACCCCCTCCTGGGTCTCCAAGCGCGCGGAGCCGGGCCTGGAAATATGAACAACCTTGAATGGGCCCTCCCTCATGGGAGAGAGCTTGTGCAGCCCCTCCCTGGAGAGAACCCGTCTGAGCACGAGGTCCCCTACCTCAAGAGTCCTGGGCGGATGTTGCGGCAGTGGTACCGTCGCAGCGCCTGTTGGTACCTTGCCGCTCGCGGCGCGGCTTCTCGACGGCATTCCTCCCCCAGCACGAGACTCGTCCCCCGCATGGCGTCCTGCTGCATCTTGTCAAACGCTAGGACCCATGCGGAACGATGTCTGACCTCGTGAGGGAGAACGGCCTCAGCTCCATAGATAAGGAAGAACGGGGTCTCGCCGATCGGCTTGGCCGCGATCATGCGGATAGACCACAACACGGATTGGAGCTCATCGTACTAGTCCCTGCCACAGGCCTCTAGCTTCTTTTTGAAGGTCCTGGTTTTGAGGCCCCTCAGGACCTCCGCGTTGCCTCGCTCGGCCTAGCCGTTGCTCTGGGGGTGTGCCACCGAGGTGTAGCATATCTGCGTCCCAAGGTTAGCACAGTATGTTTTGAAGAGATTGCTGGTGAACTGCGAACCGTTGTCGGTGATGATGCGGTTAGGCACCCCAAATCGGCTCACGAGGCCCTTGATGAACTTGACTGCTGAGCCCACGGGTATGATGCAGACAGCTTCCACCTCAGCCCACTTGGTGAACTTGTCCACGGCGACGTAGAGGTAGCGATAGCCCCTTGGCGCCCGAGGGAACAGGCCCAGTATGTCCAGCCCCCAAACTGCGAACGGCCACGAGAGGGGTATGGTCTGCAGTACCCCCGCCGGCTGGTGGATCTGCTTGGCGTGGAATTGGCAGGCTTCACAAGCCTTCACCAGCTCAACAGCGCCGCTGTGTGCTGTGGGCCAGTAGAACCCGCTGCGGAATGCCTTGCCAACGAGGGTTCACGAGGATGAGTGGTGCCCACAGTCTCCATCGTGTATGTCCGCCAACAACTCCTTCCCTTCCTCTCTGGGAATGCAACATAGGGACATGTCATTCGGTCGCCTCCGGTAGAGCTCCCCATCCTTGAGGCAGTAGTCCGTGGCCTGCCATGCCACACGCTCCGCATCCTCTTTCTTCTCCAGCAGGGTCCCTTGCGCCAGGTAGTTCTTGAGCTCTGCCATCCAACATCCTTCGTGAGGCTCCAACGCCAGGAGCAGGCGTGCCCCTGAGGCCGGGCCGCAGGCCGGGGCTCCCGAGGCGGGCGGCTGAGGGAGCTCCTCCCTAGGTTGAGTTGTGCTTGACAGCGACGGTGCTGCCGAGGGTTTGAAGAGCCGCTCCTCGAAGACGCCAGGTTCCTGAGGTAGCCGCCTGGATGCCCTCTTGGCGATGTCGTCAGCCTCTTGATTGGTGCCGCGAGGCACATGCTGCAACTCCAACCCCCAAAACTGTTTCTCCATCTTGCGGACCTCCGCGAGGTACGCTTCCATGTGCTCGTCCTTCGGCTCGTATACCTTGTTGGAGAAGTTGACGAGGAGTTGCGAGTTGCCCTTGACAGTGATTCGTTTTACCCCCAAGGCGACGACTGCCTTCAAGCCTGCCATCAGGCCTTCGTATTCCGCTATGTTGTTGGAGACCTTCTCCCCATGCTAAAAGCAGAGCTGCACGACATAGTAAAGCTTGTCCTGAGTGGGGTATATGAGCACTGCGCCAGCCCCCGCGCCCTGCCGTGAGAACGCTCCGTCGAAGTACATTACCCAACTGTCCGGCGCTTCGCTCCCCGGGGAGAGCGACCGGTCCTCGCCCGCTTTGAGCCCTGGTGCCTCTGTCCATTCCGCCACGAAATCTGCGAGCGCAGCTCCCTTAATGACCCTGGTAGTGCTGAATTCTAGCTGGAATGCTTGCAGTTCAATGTTCCATTCAGCGACCCTTCCCGCTGAATTGGGGCTCCTGAGTACCCTTTCTAGGGGGTAGACTAAGACGACCTTGATGGTATGGCCTTGAAAGTAGTGACGCAGCTTGCGCAAGGCCACTAATAGTGCGAGGAGGAGTTTTGGGGGCATTGGGTACCGCGCCCTTGCGTTTCGCAGCACCGTACTGACGAAGTACACCGGGTGCTCAACGAGGTTGAGGGTGCTGGTGCGACCCGCGTCCTCTGGAAGTTGAGGTGTCTCCTAAGGCGGCGTGGCCCTCAGTCCTTGGTTGCCTAAGGGGGCCTCCTCCACTCTGGGTGCGTTCCCCTGATGAGGCTGATCCTTTTCTGCCGTGGTCGTGGTCCTTGCGAGGCCTTTCAGGCTTTGATCTGCTTTGGCCGGGAACGCGGCTGCGGCCGAGGCCTGGCGCTCCTTTCTAACTGCCACAAGGGCTGCGCTAGCGGAGTAAGGGGTGGCTACAAGGTAGAGCACCAGGGGCTCCCGAGGGCGCAGAGCCACCATTACCGGGGGCTGGTAAGGTACCTCTTGAGGTCTTGGAATGCTTTGTCGGCCTCTTCGGTCCATTCGAAGGGGCCTTTCTTCTTCATCAGCTTGAAGAAGGGCAGCGCTCGCTCTCCCATCTTGGAGATGAAACATCCTAAAGCGGTCACACGCCCGGTGAGCTTCTGCATTTCCCTGAGGGTCTTCGGCGGGCTCATGTCTTCGACTGCCTTGACCTTCTTTGGGTTAGCCTCAATGCCCCTATGGGATACAAGGAATCCCAGGAGCTTGCCTGAGGGGACTCCAAACACACACTTCTCCGGGTTGAGCCGCAGGTCCACTTCACTGAGGCTCGCGAATGTTTCTTCCAAGTCCTATATCAGGGTTTTCGTCTCCCGAGACTTCACCACAATGTCATCGACGTAAGCTTCAACATTCCTCCCTAGCTGTCGTCCGAGGGTGATGTGCATCAATCGCTGGAAGGTCGCGCCTGCATTGCGCAACCCAAACGACATGCAGGTATAGCAGTACACCCCACACGGGGTCAGGAAGGCCGTTTTCTCCATGCCCTCCACCGCCATCTTGATCTGATGATAGCCCGAGAAGGCATCCAGGAAGCACAGTAGGTCACACTCAGCTGTAGAGTCGACGATCTGGTCAATGCGAGGGAGCGGGAATGGATCCTGTGGGCAGGCTTTGTTTAGGTTGGTAAAGTCGACACACATGCGTTCCTTCCCTTCCTTTTTTGGCACGACAACAGGATTGGCCAGCCAATCAGGGTAGCGGACCTCGCGAATGACCCCTGCTGCTTCTAACTTGCGGGTCTCTTGGACGATGAAGGCCTGCTTTTCAGTGGACTGCCGCCTTGCCTTCTACTTCACAGGGCGCATGTTGGGGCACACATTGAGATGATGCTCAATTACATCCCTCTGGACCCCCGCCAGCTGATTAGGCTCCCATGCAAACACCTTCCTGTTCGCGCGCAGGAACCTGACCAGGGCCTCCTCCTGTTCAGGCTCAAGGTTGGTGCCTATGGTGAAGGTAGCACCGGCGGGCTTGTCCTCGTTGCCCGGTACCTTCTTGGTTTCCTTCCTGTCTTGGCTGAATAGCTGCTTCTTTTTGGCTGGCGCAGCCCCCTTGTGTCACACCCTAGCTAGTTCATGCATTAGAGTGTTGCATCATGTCTATTCTTTCATCAGAAACCTGAAATGGGGATGACAGAACCCCCAGCCCCCTCTGAAACCAACTAGGGTTTACTAAAAACTTTTTCAATGAACCTGAAATGCCCTTCTAAAATGCCCATCATTTTTGTCTTGGTTCAGAACCTCTGCCAAAAGTGGTGCACATTTTCCTAGGCCATCTTAGGGTCTTTGAATTAAATCATAGATATTTGAATTTGGGCATTTAAAATTATATAAAATATTTCAAATGCTCAAATATCTCCAAACTAAAATGTTTCATGTTGGAAATAATCCAACTATGGACCAGGAGTAGTTTGGTGATTTTAGGAGTTGCCTAAGTATTTTTAATAATTCAACAAAGTTGCAGAGGAATTAAAAAAACAGAAAACAGGAGAAATAACAAAAAAACTTACCTGGCGCCCAGCACCCGGCCCACCTGTCGGCCCAGCCCAGCGCCGCGCCAGCGAGCTGCTTGCCGGCCAGGCAGGCAGGCAGGTGCCCGACGGCGGCCGCAGCGTGCGCCACGCAGCTGGCCGTCGCCCTGCTTCACCTCCTCGCCTCGTTGCTGGATGGATGAACTCCACGCCGAGCCGTGAACCCCCAGGACACCTCCATTCTCCCCCAACTCCTCTCTCTCGCGCTCCCCCGCCATGGCCGACGCCATCGCCGCCACCCCCTCGCCGTAGCCACGCCCTCCGTCAACCCCACGCCATGCCGCCGTGTCCAGGAGCTCCGCCACCCTCCTCTCCTTCGAGCAAGCCGAGCCCCGAGCGCTCGCAAGGCCCGAGTCCACCGCATCGACCTCGACCGAACCGCCGTCGCCGGAGATCCCCGTGAGCTTAACCATCTTCCCCTCCCTTCTTTTCTTGCTCCCGAGCTGTGTAGTGACCTCCCGGAGCTCAACCGCACCCACCGCCACGGAGCTCGTCGCCGACGTGCTCCCGGTCACCCTCCGGCCACAACTTGGTGTCTATCATGCTCACCACGTCACGTAGCACCTAACTAGCTACTCCCCGCACCTCACCGACCCCTCTAGCATCAAGTTCGCCCTCGGCCGAACTCCGGTGGCCGCCAAAGTCGTCGCCGGCGCCAACTCCGGCCACCCCGACCCCAACGGACTCCACCAAGAGCTGCGGCTCCTCCTCAGCTCCACTCCGATGGCCTCCGTGACTCGTTTGGTTGCCGGAACGGCCAAAACCACTTCCGCCGTCGCGTCGGGCTCGCCGGCGGCTAAACGCCGGTGCAGCCGACCTGGCTTTGACCGCGGCTGGGCCCTGGTTGACCCCGATGAGTCAATGACACGTGGGGCCCAGCCCTGTTAACTAAATAGGGTTAGTTTTAATTAAACTTTAAACTAAACTAATTACCCTGACACCCTGGACCCACAGTCAGGTTTGACCTGGACGTCCCCGTTGACCCTGACGTCATCCTGACGCATGGCTGACGCAATAAATTAATTTCTGGATTTATTCTAATATAGGAAATTCCAGAATATAGTTTAAACTTCAAAAATTCATAACTTTTAATCTGTAACTCCAAATCAGACAAGTTATATATGAAAAATGATCAGAAAAATCCAATCTATCCATCTGTACTGTTTTGATGCATGATTAAACAAGTTAACTTGCTGTTTAATGCAGAACAAGATAAAACACTTTAAAGGGCCATGTATGAGTTTGAAATTTGAATCTTTGGTTCAAATTGGTTCAAACCCTTCTGGTCTTAGTTGCATTAGCCCAACACACTCATATTGCCATGTTTCATGCATGCATCATATTGTCGCACATTGTTTGGTGATGGCTGTGTATCGGTGTTCTTTGCGGCAGGTTCTGCCTCCAAGGAGTACCGTGATTACCCTAGCGAAGAACCATATCAGTGCATCGAACCATCAGGCAAGCAACCAACCATTTGATCATATCGATACAATCCCATGTTCCCGCTCTTGCTCTCTTTTACTGCATTAAGACAACGCGTTTCAAACTGCTGTGTGCTGCGGTAGTTGAACCCGTTTCCTCTGCATGACCTGTCATTGCCACAGTAACTAGATGAAACCCACTAGCATGTGTAGGAGTTGATTGAGCCATATGTATGTGTTGTTCCTACCTTGCTATGCCTGCTATGCTTAGAGTCGTGTCAGGTCTGGTTCATCTGGGTGATGGGCTAGAGTGAAATGATTATGTCGGTAATGAGAGTGATGTGGTGAACACGATTTGGTAAAGGTATCGATGAGAGGCCATGTAGGAGTACATGGTGGGTTGTTTCATTGAAGCCGACCTTAAGCACTGAGATCTGTATGTGTGATTTAAGATACAGCTACTACCATGCATTGGGCCCTGAAATATGACCCCGCTCGACTTCTTATTCACCCTAGTTCTCTGTCCAGGAGTTGCAAGTAGTTTCTGGTGTTTGTAGCCTACTGGAGGCCGTGGACAGTCCTGACCGTAGGGGTGGGCTGTGATGCGGTAGGTACGTGGCACGGTGTATCGAATACCCGTTAGGTATCTCGAGAACCCTGTACACATCGTTCGGGGCCGTATGGGAAACCTCGGCCGGACTCCCTGCGGATGGAACCTGGATAGGCGATAAACCTGGATTGGAGACTTAGGTGTTTAGGTAGGTCGTGGTCTACACCCACGTCGGCTTTCGCTTGAAGTCTGCCGAGCACATGTCGTGTGCAGACGCTAAGTGGTGGAAACATGTATGAAGAAGTACACCCCTGCAGGGTTATCATGATCTATTCGAATAGCCGCGTCCGCGGTAAAGGACTACTTGGTTGCCTATACAGTTCATAGACAAGTAAATGGAAACTACTAAAAGCCTCAAGATAAGTGTGAGTGCCGAGGATGGCTCTTCCATAGGAAGACGGAGGTGGATCCTCGGTAGTGTATTGAAGTGGTGAGTAGTGGACTCGTGTGCGCAAAACCATTTCAAGTTGGAGTATCGTAGGATAGCCTAGCCAAGAGTCAAAGCTGGCTTGCTGCAATAACTCCACCAACCCTTCTTGATACTATGCATGTATGTAGGATCTGATGTAAGTCTTGCTGAGTACCTTTGTACTCATGTTGCTATAATCTACATTTTTACAGAAGACGCTGCAACCCCTTCTGATGGGTTCTATGTAGACGTTGACATCAACGAGTAGGCTAAAGACCCAGGTGGTGACCCTGAGCTTGTGAAGGACCACGTAGTATAGCTAGGCTTTCCAAGCCTCTTTTATTTTACTAGTTGTCTGTACTCAGACAAGTTACTTCCGCTGCTGGTTTGTATGACTGTATGACTTGAATGCTGGGTCGTGTGACCCGTATCTTTGTGTATGTCATGTATGGCTCTATGAGCCTTAAATAAAGTACTTGTGTCATAGAGTCATGTTGTGATGCTTCGTTGTATTTGCACATATCGAGCATATTGTGTGTATGATTGAAATGCTTGGTATGTGTGGGATCTGACTATCTAGTTGTTTATCTTTAGTAGCCTCTCTTACCGGGAAATGTCTCCTAGTGTTACCGCTGAGCCATGGTAGCTTGCTACTGCTCTGGAACACTTAGGCTGGCCGGCATGTGTCCTTCTTCGTTCCTGTGTCTGTCCCTTCGGGGAAATGTCACGCTTTGAGTACCGGAGTCCTGTTAGCCCGCTACAGCCCGGTTTACTGGAGTCCTGCTAGCCCAGTGCTACAGCCCGGACCCACTTGCTGATGACCGACACGTTCGAAGCTGGGTCATGGATGCCTGTCCCTGTAAGTCTGTGCCACTTTGGGTTTACGACTAGTCATGTCAGCCCGGGCTCTTTATCATATGGATGCTAGCGACACTTTCATATACGCGAGCCAAAAAGCGCAAACGGTCCCGGGAAAAGGTAAGACGACACCCGTGGGGATACCGTGCGTGAGGCCGCAAAGTGATATGAGGTGTTACCAGCTAGATCGATGTGACATCGAGTCGGGGTCCTGACAGCGTTGGTAGCTTTAGTTGCATTAGCCCAACACACTCATATTGCCATGTTTCATGCATGCATCATATTGTTGCACATTGTTTGGTGATGCCTGTGTATCGTTATCCTTTACGACAGGATCTGTCCCCGAGGAGTACCGTGACTACCCTAACGAAGAACCGTATCCGTGCATCGAACCATCAGGCAAGCAACCAACCATTTGATCATATCGATACAATCCCATGTTCTCGCTCCTGCTCTCTTTTACTGCATTAAGACAACGCGATTCAAACTGCTGTGTGCTACGGTAGTTGAACCCATTTCCTCTGCATGACCTGTCATTGCCACAGTAACTAGATGAAACCCACTAGCATGTGTAGGAGTTGATTGAGCCATATGTATGTGTTGTTCCTACCTTTCTATGCCTGCTATGCTTAGAGTCGTGTCAGGTCTGGTTCATCTGGGTGATGGGCTAGAGTGAAATGATTATGTCGGTAATGAGAGTGGTGTGGTGAACACGATTTGGTAAAGGTATCGATGAGAGGCCATGTAGGAGTACATGGTGGGTTGTTTCATTGAAGCCGACCTTAAGCACTGAGATCTGTATGTGTGATTTAAGAATCAGCTACTACCATGCATTGGGCCCGAAACCAATGGACCCTCTCGGCTTCTTATTCACCCTAGTTCTCCGTCCAGGAGTTGCAAGTAGTTTCTGGTGTTTGTAGCCTACTGGAGGCCGTGGACAGTGCTGACCGTAGGGGTGGGCTGTGATGCGGTAGGTACGTGGCACGGTGTACCGAATACCGTTAGGTATCTCGGGAACCCTGTTCACATCGTTCGGGGCCGTATGGGAAACCTCGGCCGGACTCCCTGCGGATGGAACCTGGATAGGCGATAAACCTGGACTAGAGGCTTAGGTGATTAGGTAGGTCGTGGCCGACACCCACGTTGGGCTTCCGCTTGAAGGTTGCCGAGTACATGTCGTGTAAACGACGGTAAGTGGTGGGAGCGTGTATGAAGGAGTACACCCCTGCAGGGTTAACATAATCTATTCGGATAGCCGCGTCCGCGGTAAAGGACTACTTGGTTGCCTATACAGTTCATAGACAAGTAAATGGAAACTACTAAAAGCCTCAAGATAAGTGTGAGTGCCGAGGATGGCTCTTCCGTAGGAAGACGGAGGTGGATCCTCGGTAGTGTATTGAAGTGGTGAGTAGTGGACTCGTGTGCGCAAAACCATTTCAAGTTGGAGTCTCGTAGGATAGCCTAGCCAAGAGTCAAAGCTGGCTTGCTGCAATAACTCCACCAACCCTTCTTGATAATGTGCATGTATGTAGGATCTGATGTAAGTCTTGCTGAGTACTTTTGTACTCATGTTGCTATAATTTACATTTTTACAGAAGACGCTGCAACCCCTTCTGATGGGTTCTTCGTAGACGTTGACATCAATGAGTAGGCTAAGGCCCAGGTGGTGATCCCGAGCTTGTGAAGGACCACGTAGTATAGCTAGGCTTTCCAAGCCTCTTTTATTTTACTAGTTGTCTGTACTCAGACAAGTTACTTCCGCTGCTGGTTTGTATGACTGTATGACTTGAATGCTGGGTCGTGTGACCCGTACCTATGTGTATGTTATGTATGGCTCTCTGAGCCTTAAATAAAGTACTTGTGTCGTAGAGTCATGTTGTGATGCCTTGTTGTATTTGCACATATCGAGCATATTGTGTGTATGATTGAAATGCTTGGTATGTGTGGGATCTGACTATCTAGTTGTTTATCTTTAGTAGCCTCTCTTACCGGGAAATGTCTCCTAGTGTTACCACTGAGCCATGGTAGCTTGCTACTGCTCCGGAACACTTAGGCTGGCCGGCATGTGTCCTTCTTTGTTCCTGTGTCTGTCCCTTCGGGGAAATGTCACGCATTGAGTACCGGAGTCCTGTTAGCCCGCTACAGCCCGGTTTACCGGAGTCCTGCTAGCCCAGTGCTACAGCCCGGACCCACTTGCTGATGACCGACATGTTCGTTGCTGGGTCATGGATGCCTGTCCCTGTAAGTCTGTGCCACTTTGGGTTTACGACTAGCCATGTCAGCCCGGGCTCCTTATCATATGGATGCTAGCGACACTATCATATACGTGTGCCAAAAGGCGCAAACGGTCCCGGGCAAAAGTAAGACGACACCCGTGGGAATACCGTGCGTGAGGCCGCAAAGTGATATGAGGTGTTACATGCTAGACCTATGTGGCATCGAGTCGGGGTCCTGACACCTTGGGTTCGAGGGCGACTGAGCTGGCGGGCTGCTCCACTGCGGCAGTCTTGAAAGCAAGCTTGAGCACTTGCAGTGCATCCCCGGTGTCTCCGGACATGGTAAGGATGCCGTTGCTCCGGAGCATCTTCATGAGGTTGTATGCCGGGTGAGTCGCAGCCATGAACCGGGCCGGGGCTGGGTAGCCGAGGATGGCGTTGTATGGGATACCGATGGGGGCGATGTCAAAGTCGATCAGCTCCGTGCGGAAGTTATCATAGGTGCCGAAGGTCACCGGGAGGCGGATCTGTCCCAGGGAGCCGGTGGAACCACCTCCGACACCCGAGAAGGGCCTGCTAGGCTGAAGCCGCTCTGGCGGCACATGGAGGAGGCTGAAGGCTTCCGCCGAGAGCACGCTGAGGCCAACACCACCATCGATGAGGGTACTGGTGATGGCCACCTGGCAGATGGTGGGGGTGCACAACATCGGGAGCGCGCCCGAGAATGCTGGGTTGGAGGGGTGATCATCCGAGCTGTAGGTCAGATCGGCCTTGGGAGACACCCAGCCCGGGGGGTTTCTTGGCGCTTGGAGGCGGCGCCGATCTGGCGGGTGAACGGCTTGACGTGGCGGCTCGAGGGTGGTGCCTGTGAGCCGCCCAGGAGAGCCGCAACGACCGGGGGCACTGGCGCAGCGTAACAGGCAAGGAAAAGGTCGCGCAGTTTCCCCAGGAGGTCACAGAAGTTGTCGGCAGGTGGAGCAGCCACATGCGAGCGATGCCGGCGAGGGCCATGGGAAACCAGTTGGCCATCACCCTGTCGCCGCCCCCCGCCTTGAGGACGGCTTCCTAATACGCCAGTAGAAAACCAGCGGGTCCATCGCGCCGTTGTAGCGCGACGGCATCTCTGGCTTAAACTTGTGTGGCCACTGCACCTGCCGCAAGGCGGGGGCCAAGGCTCGGAGCCCCCTGGCCCCAACACTGGCATCGGCCGCCGGAGCGTGCGGCGCGCTGTCCGCCATGTGGGCGAGGCGCGATGTCGGCGGATATCGGGCCAATGGAAGGGAGAGCTCTGGTGCACCCCCTACCTAGCACGCCAAATGTCAGATTTCGGGTTCCGGCAGACCCTTAAGGTTCAAACTCTGGGGTGCGCGCGGAGATCACCCCCCTACCAGCTCACGTCTCGTCACCTCGCAAGGATCTAGACTACACAAAGGACAACACAAGCGACGCAAGGTTTATACTGGTTCAGGCCACCATTATGGTGTAATACCCTACTCTAGTGTGTGGTGTGTGGATTGCCTCTGGGGCTGATGATGAACAATACAAGGGAAGAACAGCCTCACGAGGGGAGGAGTTCTTGTGTTAGTGTGGTGGTTCTGGCTAAGGTTCGATCCACCCTCTATCTTCGTCCCCTTGCCTTGAGGGCGGCTAGTCCTATTTATAGGGTAAGGCCCTCTTCCCAAATATTGAGCGGGAAGGGTGCCAACAATTGGCCATTTTGAAGGTGAACATCTAGTACACTTATCCTGACTAAAGTTGGTCCTCGCCTGCCAAAGACTCTAACAATGACGCCTTCCTGGGCTCCACGATGACCTCCATCCTGTTGTTCTGCTGGTCTTGGTCTTGTTGCACCGAAACGGTAACCTTTGCCTGATGCCTTGGTGTAACGCCCCGGATACAACTTTCCATATTCGTAACTCCAACTCTTGCTTTTTCTGGAGATGTGATATGATATTTCCTTCGTGGTTGGGTTTTGTCTTTTGTTTTGCATTGTGTTCATGTCATGCATTTCATCATCGCATCATCCGCATTGCATCCGCATGTTTTCATAAAACCTCGTAGCCATTCGTAGTTACGGCTTCTCTCTTTGTCTTTGTTGACCTTCTCTCAGACCAATTGGACCCCCTCTCTTCTCTCTTTCTCCGAGTCCAACAAAACCCACTTGTCCCCGTGGCCTTTCATCAGACCCCATTGTCTTTGTTTTCCCCTCTCGTCTAAATGCACACCCTCTCTGCACAGCCGTCGATCCCCCTCGGGCGCATCCGAAACCTGCCCGGAACCCGACCCGCTCAATCATCACCGTTGGATCCGGATCATCCCCAAACATCCGTAAATTATCTCCGTTTTCTTATTTGGACTCCCTAGCCTATTTATTCTCGACTGTTCGATTACGTTCGGAGGGACGATATACCCCTAAGTTAAACCCACCTACTATATATATCTAGACAAACCACCTAATTTCTAGGGATCCTACCCTAGCGCCACTGCCACTCTCTCTCGGGATCTCCCCCAGATCCGATCCACCCAATCCCACCAACCAGTGCAACCATCACCCTCCTCGAGCACTTCTCCCGCCGGCAACCGACGCAACCGACCAGGATCCCGTCGTCCTCTGGCAGCAACCAGGAGCTCAAGCTCTTTGTCGATCCATGGCGCCCTCGCCCCGAGCACGCAGGACCGTGCCCTTCTTCCCTGCTCTTCCTTCCCTTTCTCTATTTCTTCTCTTTTCCCCCGCTCATCTCTCTCTGTTGCCTCCACAGGACACCATGGCCAGCCTTTTCCTTCGATCTGTCGCCGCGCCTTCGTCTCCTTCAAGCAGCAGCAGCGCCCTCATGCCGATCGCGGCCTCATCGGCTCCGTAGCCGGCGACCAGAACCAGCAGGACAGCCACGTCCCTCCTCGGTTTCCTTCTCGTCCTTCTCCTTTCCCTGTTCCCTCTCTGAATCTCTCTCCCTCCTTTCTTCAGGAAAAAGCAGTTGCCACTGCCCTCGTGGAGCTCCCACGCAGGACCTCGCCGTTGTTCCGCGCCAGATCCGGCCGGGGACCGCTGGATCTCACCGCCTCCGCCATGAACCCGTCCATCCCCGACCTCCTCCGTTCCCTGCATTGCCTGAAGCCGCCACAATCTCTGCATCCTCTGCATCGAGCAGATGCTCGCCTGCGCGCCCGCTCGCCTGCTCGTTGACCGCGTCGCGCCTTGGCCAGCAGCCTCCAGGCCCAGCGCGCCCCTCCTGCAACCTCCCCTCCAATCGGGCCAAGGCCCACGGCGAGGCCACCCCAACGCCCCTCCTTTATTTTTTTTCTCCTGTTGGGCCAGCCTGCAGTTTCGGCCCGATAGCTTTTTTTCCTGACCTACGAATTTGTATAATTATTCCAGAAACTGCATATTTACAAATTACCCCTTGCACTTCATGCATATAATAACTCATGAACCGTGCATCGGATTAAAATGTTTTAAATATGTAAAATGCTTAGAATTTCATCTAGTTTCATAATTTGCAACTTTCATCCATGTTTAAAATGTTTAAATGTTGTTTGTTTAAATTTGCTCAAATGCCATTTGAAATGATTTATTTCATAACTATTTAACCGTAGCTCCAAATTTAATAAACTTTATATGTAAATGGGGTAGAAAAATGCCTAGTTTAACATGGTGCACTTCATTTTGCTGTTTGACATCATTAAAATTGTGTTTAGGGAAGAACAGTACCAAATCTAAAATATGCACATGGGGATTTTCCGGAATTGTTGGTTGTTGTTTCCGGCCTCATTTAAACTTGCCTAAATAGTTAGTTTACTTTTGCTTCACCTCTTGCCATGTTTAACAACATTTAATATTATTGGGTACATAAACGGGAGAGAACTAAATAAATGAATGTGGTGTTTCGTCGATATGCAACTCGTTGCATATTGAGCTCCACTTAATTTGTAGTATTGTTTGTTGCAAATTGCCATGCCATGCCTCATTAAACCGGACATGCATCATACTTGTTTGTGCATCATGCCATGTTTATGCTTGTGTGTTTACCATGTTGTTTGCTTCTTTCCGGTGTTGCTTCTTAGTTCCGGTAATGTTGCGATTGTGAGGATTCGTTCGACTACTCCCGTTCGTCTACTTCATGGACTCGTTCTTCTTCCTTGCGGGATTTCAGGCAAGATGACCGTCACCTTGGATCTCACTACTATCATTGCTATGCTAGTTGCTTCGTTCTATCGCTTTGTTGTGCTACCTATCGCTTGCTCTTCAAGCCTCCCTATTTGCCATGTCAGCCTCTAACCTTTGTCACCCTTCCTAGCAAACCATTGCTTGGCTATGTTACCGCTTTGCTCGGCCCCTCTTATAGCATTGTTAGTTGCAGGTGAAGTTGAAGATTGCCCCATGATGGACAGGATTATGTTGGGATATCACAATATCTCTTATTTAATTAATGCATCTATATACTTGGTAAAGGGCGGAAGACTCGGCCTTATGCCTGGTGTTTTGTTCCACTCTTTCCGCCCTAGTTTCCGTCATACCGGTGTTATGTTCCCAGATTTTGCGTTCCTTACGCGATTGGGTGATTTATGGGACCCCCTTGACAGTTCGCTTTGAATAAAACTCTTCCAGCAAGGCCTAACCTTGGTTTTACCATTTGCCTCACCTAGCCCTTTTTCCCTTGGGTTTCCGGAGCCCGAGGGTCATCTTTATTTTAGCCCCCCCGAGCCAATGCTTGTCTAAGTGTTGGTCCGAACCGAGTAGACTGCGGGGCCCCCTCGGGGAAACTCGAGGTCTGGTTTTACTCGTAGGATGTCTCATCCGGTGTTGCCCTGAGAACGAGATATGTGCAGCTCCTATCGGGATTGTCGGCGCATCGGGCGGCTTTGCTGGTCTTGTTTTACCATTGTTGAAATGTCTTGTAAACCAGGATTCCGAGACTGATCGGGTCTTCCTGGGAGAAGGTATATCCTTCGTTGATCGCGAGAGCTTATCATGGGATAAGTTGGGACACCCCTGCAGGGTAAAAACTTTCGAAAGCCGTGCCCGCGGTTATGTGGCAGATGGGAATTTGTTAATGACCGGTTGTAGATAACTTGACACCAGATTCGAATTAAAACACATCAACCGCATGTTTAGCCGTGATGGTCTCTTTTCGGCGGAGTCCGGGAAGTGAACACGGTTTTGGGTTATGTTTGACGTAAGTAGGAGTTCAGGATCACCTCTTGACCATTGCTAGCTTCACGACCGTTCCGCTTGCTCTCTTCTCGCTCTTATTTGTGTTGGTTAGCCACCATATATGCTTAGTCGCTGCTGCAACCTCACTACTTTACCCCTTCCTTTCCCATTAAGCTTTGCTAGTCTTGATACCCATTGTAATGGGATTGCTGAGTCCTCGTGGCTCACAGATTACTACAACAACAGTTGCAGGTACAGGTTATGCGATGATCATGACGCGAGAGCGATGTTTGCTTGTTTTGGAGTTCTTCTTCTGCTTCTTCTTCGATCTAGGGATAGGTTCCAGGTCGGCAGCCTGGGCTAGTAGGGTGGATGTCGTTTGAGTTTCTGTTTATGTTTCATCTGTAGTCGGATGTTGTTCTCATGTATGTTGATGTATTCTTGGGCGTTTGTGCCTTTTGTATGTATCCTCACTATTATGTAATGTTGATGTAATGATATCCACCTTGCAAAAGCGTCTTCAAGATGCGCTTCTATCCTTGGTGGGACCTTCGAGTTCCTTTAGGATAGGGTCGCATCTTGGGCGTGACAAGTTGGTATCAGAGCCTCGACCGACCATAGGAGCCCCCTTGATTGTTGGTCGTTGTTGAGTCTAGAAAAAAAACTATTTTGAGTCTTAGGATTATATATATCGGAGAGTAGGATTCTTTTTACTCCTCAGCCCCCTTCGTCGCTCTGGTGAGGTCTCCTGACGTAGATGTTTTGTCTTTCCTCTCCTCAAATTTCACTAAAAAAAATTTAGGATCACGCGGGTATCTTGGAATCGTTCTGATCGTTTTGTGACGAGAACATTGTTCTTGGTGCCTCCTGTCTTTTATGTGGCAGTGACCCGGGGAATTGAGCTCCGAGGTGTTGTCGTCACAATTTTATCGTTGCAGTTCTGGAATACCTGAGTTTTGCCGACATCGAAAATCTCCTTTATGCAGTTGTTGGTGAGATAACCTCGACGCCACCCAGTACTGGGGAGTTCGGGAGTATTGCCATAGCTCGTATAACGGATGCTTTTCGAAGGTTGAGGTACACGATTTCCGAAGGTTTCTTGGTTATGTGTTGATGGATGGATACACCTGGATGTAGGAATTGTTAGTTTGGGTGAGATATATTTCTTCCCCTGTATCCCCAACACCAAATTGCATAACTAGAAAGTTTCGGGAGTTTTATAGGTGGGAATTCAAGTAGCCCCTAGAATATCTTTCCGACAGATGCATGATATGGATTTGGGTAAATCTCTATCATATGTATTTGTTCCGGCTTATTTCTGCAAGCCAATCCTTTGTTTTGTTTTGAGTTGTGGTATTTGAGTTGCTTCAATGTCAAGTGTTGATTCCATACCTTTCAAGCGGCGTTCTCATATTTCTGTGGGAGTACTAATCTTTTTGATCACCGAGATTGTCATGTCAGTTCTTTCCAACCGGTGTGCTTCTCTTCAAGTGGACCTGATCATTTCAACATTTGTGAGATCAATTCTATGTTTTCTCAATGGTATCTGTTTCATCCGTCCCCAAGTTTCCTTTGTTTTCCTGCCCTCCCACCCTTTTCTTCAAGGATTCAGATTTCTTAATCATGTATCCTTTTATTTGTGGGAAGTCTCTTCATTCTTTTCTTTCAATGTTCTTATCCGGTGATTTCCCATGAAGATGCTCAACAATTTCAAGTTCATCATCCTCCGTTCTCTTTTCTTCTCCGGTGGATTCAAGTCAAGTTTTCGGTGTTGATCATATTCCCTTCCTTGTTTCAAGTGTTTGCGTATGCAGGTGTATCTCTTAATCATTCCCCGCTTGCTATTCAATTGTTTCGGAGTTCTGAAGATATCTCTGAAGATTCGTGTTTCCACTCCGCATCAATTCTAACTATTTTGAGGTTGTTACCTCATTCAAGCCATTTAATTCAACCGGTGCAATCTCCTTTTCAAGTAATCATTTCAACGGTGTTCCTTTTCAGTGGGCCCTAACCCACAGGTCTTTTTCCAGGATCTTACCTGACTCTTCTAATTCTTTCCGGAGTTACTCTTCAATTCTTTTCCAAGTTGGACGTAAGTATGAATTATCATCAATCGTATGTCTTTCTCCAAGATCTTTCAAATTCTTTTCATCGTTGGTTCAACCTTTCCAATTTTCATTCCGGAGTGCCTCAACAATTGTCATGGTGGTTCTCATCATCATTCTCAACATTTGAAGACCGAAGAAGGATTTCTCTTAAATCTTGGTCCATTCTCTTGAAGATTCATGGTTCTAGCGTTATGCCGTCCTCTCATAATTGTTTTCGATTGTGATAATTCTTTTCACCCATCCGGAGCAATTCAAGAGTCTTTTCAGATTGATTCTCCGTAGCCCATCATCTTAGAATTATTCATTCTTAGCTTTCAACTCTCGTTCTCGAATTCTTCCAATGCATCGTTCAAATACCATCTAATCAGTTCTTGGCCTCTTCGTTCTCATTTATCTAAATCCCCTCAAGTATATTCATTTGTTTTCCAACTCTTCCCGGTGAATTGTGCCTTTGCTAATCTCATTTTCAATTCTTATGGTGGTTCCTTCAAGATTTCACTTCCTTAATTATCATATCAAAATATTTGTTGTTTCCAAATCCCACTGGTGGTTCCATCAATACCTTCTCAAGTTTGCGCTATATCTCTCTTAATCCTTTCTACGGGAATAAGTAGTATGCCAAATCCATTGCTTGTCATCAATTTAATTTGATGAAGGATAAGCATACAATAAATCTTATTCTTATTTCCTCGAGGTGATTCAATTTTTTTCTTCCGGAGATTGTTCATGATGAAGTAATTCTCGTTCTAGTGTTTCATCTTTTCTTTTCCGGAGTTCCAGGTTTTCCGCATTATCTCGTCGCGAAGCTCCTTCTAAATCATCGCAAGGCTTCACCTGGTGTTTTCAAGTTCTCTTTCTTTCTATCATCCTTTTATTACCAGAGTTCTTCATGGAGGCTCTACATGATGGTTCATCAAGGATTCTTTTCATTCTTCAATTGTTCTTCAAGATTTCTCTTGAAGTTATGACCCGCCAAGCTATACTCTAAAATAAACAGGGTGCTTAACACATGTTTTGTTTTGAGGAGTTCAAGCATTCTTCATCTTGCATTCCGAAGTGCAATTCTTTATATCTTATCTTTTGAGGTGGTGCTATGTCGTTATTGACAATTTCCCTTCATAATTCAAGTTGTCGAGAATTAGATGTTTTAAATCCATCATTTTCTCTTTGTTAAGGAGATCGTTTCAACCTATTAATCCCTCCATTGGAGTTATCTTGGTAAAGATTTCACCTAAAGCCTTCCCTAAGGAATGTTGCTAATTATGGTGCTTATTAATGATCCAAGTTTCTCCTTCTCTTCTCGGCGAAAGAAGTTTTCATCTCTTCTTTGATCTCAAACAAGCAATTGTTTTTCGTTAGTGGCAGAATTTCACCTCAAGTGTTGAGATGTTTCCATAAGCCCACTACAAGCTTATTCTTTTCGTTGTTGGTTTTCAAACAACTCCGTTATAACCTTCTTGGAAGGGTGCTTTCCAAGCTCATTTGTGGCAGAAGTTGGCATTTTTTACTCCATTCTGTTATTCTAATGATCTATCTTCTATTCCTTCTTTCGGAGGCAATGTGATGTTGCTCTCTTTGCTCATCATCTCGAATTGCGAAGATCGTGTTCTTTTCATGCTTATCCATTTAACCGGAGTGCCGTGTCCTCTGTTCAAGTTCTTTTCATCTTATCAAGTCTTGCATCTCTTTTCAACCGGAGTGTTGTCCGAATTTGATATTCCTTGTTCCTTATTTATCTCGTTCCAACCAGAGTGGTTTCAATTCCTTCTTGTCCATTGTGCTCGCCATTCATAGCTTTGCAACCTCCAAGGTACACATGGTGTTCCTTGTTTCTATTTTCTATCGCAGTGCTCTCAATTGTGTTCAACTCCGTTGTGTTCTTTCTTTCAACTTTTCAACCTCTCAAGGTTCTTTGGTTTCACTCATTTGTCTAAGAAGCAACTTAATTTACCTCTTATCTCCCTCTTCCATTTCTCTCCGGTTCCATCCTAGATCTCGGGACGAGATCCTCTCGTAGTGGTGGAGTGTTGTAACACCTTGGATACAACTTTCCATATTCGTAACTCCAACTCTTGCTTTTTCTGGAGATGCGATATGATATTTCCTTCGTGGTTGGGTTTTGTCTTTTGTTTTGCATTGTGTTCATGTCATGAATTTCATCATCGCATCATCCGCATTGCATCTTCATGTTTTCATCAAACCTCGTAGCCGTTCGTAGTTACCGCTTCTCTCTTTGTCTTTGTTGACCTTCTCTCAGACCAATTGGACCCCCTCTCTTCTCTCTTTCTCCGAGTCCAACAAAACCCCCTTGTCCCCGTGGCCTTTCGTCAGACCCCATTGTCTTTGTTTTCCCCTCTCGTCTAAATGCCCGCCCTCTCTGCATAGTCGTCGACCCCCCCTCGTGCGCGTCCGAAACCTGCCTGGAACCCGACCCGCTCAGTCATCACCGTTTGATCCGGATCATCCCCAAACATCCGTAAATTATCTTCGTTTTCTTATTTGGACTCCCTAGCCTATTTATTCTCGACCGTCCGATTACGATCGGAGGGACGATATACCCCTAAGTTAAACCCACCTATTATATATATCTAGACAAACCACCTAATTTCTAGGGATCCTACCCTAGCATCGCTGCCACTCTCTCTCGGGATCTCCCCCAAATCCGATCCACCCAATCCCACCAACCAGCGCAACCATCACCCTCCTCGAGCACTTCTCCCGCCAGCAACCGAAGCAACCGACCAGGATCCCGTCGTCCTCCGGCAACAACCAGGAGCTCAAGCTCTCTCTCTCAATCCATGGCGCCCTCGCCCCGAGCACGCAGGACCGCGCCCTTCCTCCCTGCTCTTCCTTCCCTTTCTCTATTTCTTCTCTTTTCCCCCGCTCATCTCTCTCTGTTGCCTCCACAGGACACCATGGCCAGCCTTTTCCTTCGACCCATCACCGCGCCTTCGTCTCCTTCAAGCAGCAGCAGCGCCCTCATGCCGATCGCGACCTCATCGGCTCCGTAGCCGGCGACCAGAACCAGCAGGACAGCCGCGTCCCTCCTCGGTTTCCTTCTCGTCCTTCTCCTTTCACTGTTCCCTCTCTGAATCTCTCTCTCCCTCCTTTCTTCAGGTAACAACAGTTGCCACTGCCCTCGTGGAGCTCCCACGCAGGACCTCGCTGTCGTTCCGCGCCAGATCCGGCCGGGGACCGCTGTATCTCGCCGCCTCCGCCATGAACCCGTCCATCCCCGACCTCCTCCGTTCCCTGCATCGCCTAAAGCCGCCGCGGTCTCTGCATCCTCTGCATTGAGCAGGTGCTCACCTGCGCGCCCGCTCGCCCGCTCGTTGACCGCGTCGAGTCTGGGCCAGCAGCCTCCAGGCCCAGCGCGCCCCTCCTGCAGCCTCCCCTCCAATCGGGCCAAGGCCCATGGTGAGGCCACCCCAACGCCCCTCCTTTATTTTTTTGTCCTGTTGGGCCAGCCTGCAGTTTCGGCCCGATAGCTTTTTTTCCTGACCTACGAATTTGTATAATTATTCCAGAAACTGCATATTTATAAATTACCCCTTGCACTTCATGCATATAATAACTCATGAACCGTGCATCGGATTAAAATGTTTTAAATATGTAAAATGCTTAGAATTTCATCTAGTTTCATAATTTGCAACTTTCATCCATGTTTAAAATGTTTAAAATGTTGTTTGTTTAAATTTGCTCAAATGCCATGTTAAAATGATTTATTTCATAACTATTTAACCGTAGCTCCAAATTTAATAAACTTTATATGTAAATGGGGTGGAAAATGCCTAGTTTAACATGGTGCACTTCATTTTGCTATTTTACATCATTAAAATTGTGTTTAGGGCAGAACAGTACCAAATCTAAAATATGCACATGGGGATTTTCCGGAATTGTTGGTTATTGTTTCCGGCCTCATTTAAACTTGCCTAAATAGTTAGTTTACTTTTGCTTCACCTCTTGCCATGTTTAACAACATTTAATATTGTTGGGTACATAAATGGGAGAGAACTAAATAAATGAATGTGGTGTTTCGTCGATATGCAACTCGTTGCATATTGAGCTCCACTTAATTTGTAGTATTGTTTGTTGCAAATTGCCATGCCATGCCTCATTAAACCGGACATGCATCATACTTGTTTGTGCATCATGCCATGTTTATGCTTGTGTGTTTACCATGTTGTTTGCTTCTTTTCGGTGTTGCTTCTTAGTTCCGGTAATGTTGCGATTGTGAGGATTCGTTCGACTACTCCCGTTCGTCTACTTCATGGACTCGTTCTTCTTCCTTGCGGGATTTCAGGCAAGATGACCGTCACCTTGGATCTCACTACTATCATTGCTATGCTAGTTGCTTCGTTCTATCGCTTTGTTGTGCTACCTATCGCTTTCTCTTCAAGCCTCCCTATTTGCCATGTCAGCCTCTAACCTTTGTCACCCTTCCTAGCAAACCATTGCTTGGCTATGTTACCGCTTTGCTCAGCCCCTCTTATAGCGTTGTTAGTTGCAGGTGAAGTTGAAGATTGCCCCATGATGGACAGGATTATGTTGGGATATCACAATATCTCTTATTTAATTAATGCATCTATATACTTGGTAAAGGGCGGAAGACTCGGCCTTATGCATGGTGTTTTGTTCCACTCTTGCCGCCCTAGTTTCCGTCATACCGGTGTTATGTTCCCGGATTTTGCGTTCCTTACGCGATTGGGTGATTTATGGGACCCCCTTGACAGTTCGCTTTGAATAAAACTCTTCCAGCAAGGCCTAACCTTGGTTTTACCATTTGCCTCACCTATCCCTTTTTCCCTTGGGTTTCCGGAGCCCGAGGGTCATCTTTATTTTAGCCCCCCGGGCCAATGCTTGTCTAAGTGTTGGTCCGAACCGAGTAGACCGCGGGGCCCCCTCGGGGAAACTCGAGGTCTGGTTTTACTCGTAGGATGTCTCATCCGGTGTTGCCCTGAGAATGAGATATGTGCAGCTCCTATCGGGATTGTCGGCGCATCGGGTGGCTTTGCTGGTCTTGTTTTACCATTGTCGAAATGTCTTGTAAACCAGGATTCCGAGACTGATCGGGTCTTCCTGGGAGAAGGTATATCCTTCATTGATCGTGAGAGCTTATCATGGGCTAAGTTGGGACACCCCTGCAGGGTATAAACTTTCGGAAGCCGTGCCCGCGGTTATGTGGCAGATGGGAATTTGTTAATGTCCGGTTGTAGATAACTTGACACCAGATTCGAATTAAAATGCATCAACCGCATGTGTAGCCATGATGGTTTCTTTTCGGCGGAGTCCGGGAAGTGAACACGGTTTTGGGTTATGTTTGACGTAAGTAGGAGTTCAGGATCACCTCTTGATCATTGCTAGCTTCACGACCGTTCCGCTTGCTCTCTTCTCGCTCTTATTTGCGTTGGTTAGCCACCATATATGCTTAGTCGCTGCTGCAACCTCACCACTTTACCCCTTCCTTTCCCATTAAGCTTTGCTAGTCTTGATACCCATGGTAATGGGATTGCTGAGTCCTTGTGGCTCACAGATTACTACAACAACAGTTGCAGGTACAGGTTATGCGATGATCATGACGCGAGAGCGATGTTTGCTTGTTTTGGAGTTCTTCTTCTGCTTCTTCTTCGATCAGGGGATAGGTTCCAGGTCGGCAGCCTGGGCTAGCAGGGTGGATGCCATTTGAGTTTCTGTTTATGTTTCATCCGTAGTCGGATGTTGTTCTCATGTATGTTGATGTATTCTTGGGTGTTTGTGCCTTTTGTATGTATCCTCACTATTATGTAATGTTGATGTAATGATATCCACCTTGCAAAAGCGTCTTCAAGATGCGCTTCTATCCTTGGTGGGACCTTCGAGTTCCTTTAGGATAGGGTCGCATCTTGGGCGTGACACTTGGCCTGTGCTTTCCCCCTTTGCACCGAAGGGGAAACAAGGACACTGCCCAGGCCGGTGCCCGCCTAGCGCCCGCCTGGCTTCGGTCGTCATGGCTTGCATCATGGGCACCTCGTGAGGTACCCCGCCTTGATCTCTCCGCCTCCTCATGAGCCAGCCTAATGAGGTTGTGCCTGAGGAAGCTTCCTGTCGTCCGCCCCGCGAGGCTTGGCCCCTCGCGAGGGTCTTGAGCTTGTGTTGACGAAGATGGGCCGCACTGGGCCACTCCTTGAGCCACGCCGCAGGCCGCAGGCAGGCAAGTCTGGGTACCCCGTTCCTAGAATTCCGACAATGCTGTGGTGTTCCAGGTGGCATGAGTTGCAAAACTATTCCACATTGTTTCAAATGAACACCAAACTCGAACTCAAATATTCGCCTCCATGATTAGATCGTAGAAACTTTATTTTCTTGTTACGATGATTTCCACTTCACTATGAAATTCTTTGAACTTTTCAAATGTTTTAGACTTATGCTTCATTAAGTAGATATACCCATATCTGCTCAAATCATCTGCGAAGGTAAGAAAATAACGATACCCGCCACGAGCCTCAACACTCATTGGACCGCATACATCCGTATGTATTATTTCCAATAAGTCAGTAGCTCATTCCATTGTTCCGGAGAACAGAGTTTTAGTCATCTTACCCATGATGCATGGTTCGCAAGCACCAAGTGATTCATAATCAAGTGATTCCAAAAGCCCATCGGCATGGAGTTTCTTCATGTGATTTACACCAATATGACATAAACGGCAGTGCCACAAATAAGTTGCACTATCATTATCAACTTTGCATCTTTTGGCTCCAGTATTATGAACATGTGTATCTCCACGATCGAGATTCAATAAAAAATAGACCACTCAACAAGGGTGCATGACCATAAAAGATATTACTCATATAAATAGAACAACCATTATTCTCTGATTTAAATGAATAACCGTCTCGCATCAAACAAGATCCACATATAATGTTCATGCTCAACGCTGGCACCAAATAACAATTATTCATGTTTAAAACTAATCCCGAAGGTAGATGTAGAGGTAGCGTGCCGACGGCGATCACATCGACCTTGGAACCATTTCTGACGTGCATCATCACCTCATCCTTAGCTAATCTTTGTTTAATCGTAGCCCTTGTTTCGAGTTGCAAATATGAGCAACAGAACCAGTATCAAATACCCAGGCGCTACTACGAGCATTAGTAAGGTACACATCAATAACATGTATATCAAATATACCTTTCTCTTTGCCATCCTTCTTATCCTCCAAATACTTGGAGCAGTTCCGCTTCCAGTTACCGGTCCCTTTTCAGTAGAAGCACTCAGTTTCAGGCTTAGGTCCAAACTTGGGCTTCTTCCCGGGAGTAGCAACTTGCTTGCTATTCTTCTTGAAGTCCCCCTTCTTCCCTTTGCCCTTTTTCTTGAAACTAGTGGCCTTGTTGACCATCAACACTTGATGCTCCTTCTTGATTTCTACCTCCGCATCCTTTAGCATTGCGAAGAGCTCGGGAATCATTTTCATGATACCTTGCATATTATAGTTCATCACGAGGCCTTTATAGCTTGGTGGCAGTGATTAAAGAACCCTGTCAATGACACTATCATCCGGAAGATTAACTCCCAGCCGAGTCAAGTGGTTATGGTACCTAGACATTCTGAGTATGTGTTCACTAACAAAACTATTCTCCTCCATTTTGCAGCTATAGAACTTGTTGGAGACTACATATCTCTCAATTTAGGCATTTGCTTGAAATATTAACTTCAACTCTTGGAACATCTCATATGTTCCATGACGTTCAGAATGTCTTTGAAGTCCCGATTCTAAGCCGTAAAGCATGGCACACTAAACTATCGAGTAGTCATCAACATGCGTCTGCCAGGCATTCACAATGTCTGCAATTGCTGGCGTAGGTGGTACACCTAGTGCTGCTTCCAGGACATAATTCTTCTATGCAGCAATGAAGATAATCCTCAAGTTACGGACCCAGTCCATGTAATTGCTACCATCATCTTTCAACTTAGATTCTCTTGGAACGCATTAAAATTCAATGGAACGGTAGCATGGGACATTGATCTACAACAACATAGACAAGCAAAAACTATCAGGACTAACTTCATGATAAATTAAAGTTCAATTAATCATATTACATAAGAACTCCCACTTAGATAGACATCCCTCTAGTCATCTAAATGATCATGTGATCCAAATCAACTAAACCATGTCCAATCATCACGTGAGATGGAGTAGTTTTCAATGGTGAACATCACTATGTCGATCATATCTACTATATGATTCACGTTCGACCTTTCGGTCTCAGTGTTCCCAGGCCATATCTGCATATGCTAGGCTCGTCAAGTTTAACCTGAGTATTCTACATGTGCAAAACTGGCTTGCACCCGTTGTATGTGAACATAGAGCTTATCACAACCGATCCTCACGTGGTGTCTCGGCACGACGAACTGTAGCAATGGTGCATACTCAGGGAGAACAATTATACCTTGAAATTTAGTAAGGGATCATCTTATAATGCTACCACCGTACTAAGCAAACTAAGATGCATAAATGATAAACATCACATGCAATTAAAATATGTGACATGATATGGCCATCATCATCTTGTGCTCATGATCTTCATCACCGAAGCATCGTCATGATCTCCATCGTCACCGGCTTGACACCTTGATCTCCATCGTAGCATCATCGTCGTCTCGCCAACTATTGCTAATACGACTATCGCTACCGCTTAGTGATAAAGTAAAGCAATTACATGGCGATTGCATTTCATACAATAAAGCGACAACCATATGGCTCCTGCCAGTTGCCGATAACTCTATTACAAAACATGATCATCTCATACAACAATTTATATCACATCATGTCTTGACCATATCACATCACAACAAGCCCTGCAAAAACAAGTTAGACGTCCTCTACTTTGTTGTTGCATGTTTTATGTGGCTGCTATAGGCTTCTAGCAAGAACCGTTCTTACCTACGCATCAAAATCACAATGATTTTTCGTCAAGTGTGTTGTTTTAACCTTCAACAAGGACCAACGGTAGTCAAAGTCGATTCAAGTAAAGTTTGAGAAACAGACACCTGCCAGCCACCTATGTGCAAAGCACGTCGGTAGAACCAGTCTCATGAACGCGGTCATGTAATGTCGGTCTGGGCCTCTTCATCCAACAATACCACCGAATCAAAGTTAGACGTTGGTGGTAAGCAGTATGACTATTATCGCCCACAACTCATTGTGTTCTACTCGTGGAAATAACATCTACGCATAAACCTGGCTCGGATATCACTATTGGGGAACATAGTGATTGAAAAAAATCATACGATCACGCAAGATCTATCTAGGAGATGCATAGCAACGAGATGGGAGAGTGTGTCCACGTACCCTCATAGACTGAAAGCGGAAGCGTTTAGTACCGCAGTTGATGTAGTCGAACATCTTCACGATCCAACCGATCCAAGTACCGAACGTATGGCACCTCCGTGTTCAGCACACATTCAGCACGATGACGTCCCTCGAGATCTTGATCCAGTAGAGGGTCGAGGGAGAGTTCCGTTAGAATGACGGCGTGGCGACGGTGTTGATGATGTTACCGGCTGCTACATCTTGAGCTTGCGTTGGTTTTCCTTGAAGAGAAAAGGGTGATGCAGCAATAGTAGCATAAGTATTTCCCTTAGTTTTTGAGAACCAAGGTATCAATCGAGTAGGAGGCTCCTCAAAAGTCCCACGCACCTACACAAACAAACAAGAACTCACAACCAACACAATAAAGGGGTTGTCAAAGTAAGATCTGATAGAGATAATATGGTAATATAAATATATTTTTGGTATTTTATGATATAGATTGGAAAAGTAAAGATGCAAATAAAAGTAGATAGCAAACTTATATGATAAGAGATAGACCCGGGGGCCATAGGTTTCACTAGTGGCTTCTCTCAAGATAGCATAAGTATTACGGTGGGTGAACAAATTATTGTCGAGCGATTGATAGAAAAGCGAATAATTATGAGATTATCTAGGCATGATCATGTATATAGGCATCACGTCCGTGACAAGTAGACCGACTCCTGCCTGCATCTACTACTATTACTCCACACATCGATCGCTATCCAGCATGCATCTTGAGTATTAAGTTCATAAGAACAGAGTAACGCATTAAGAAAGATGACATGATGTAGAGGGATAAACTCATGCAATATGATATAAACCCCATCTTTTTATCCTCAATGGCAACAATACAATACGTGCCTTGCTGCCACTGCTGTCACTCGGAAACGACAGCGCAAGATTGAACCCAAAGCTAAGCACTTCTCCCATTGCAAGAAAGATCAATCTAGTAGGCCAAATCAAACTGATAATTCGAAGAGACTTGCAAAGATAACTTAATCACACATAAAAGAATTCAGAGGAGATTCAAATATTTCTCATAGATAAACTTGATCATAAACCCACAATTCATCGGATCTCGACAAACACACCGCAAAAAGAATTACATCGAATAGATCTCCAAGAAGATCAAGGAGAACTTTGTATTGAGATTCAAAGAGAGAGAAGAAGCCATCTAGCTAATAACTATGGACCCGAAGGTCTGTGGTAAACTACTCACAACTCATCGGAGAGGCCTTGGAGATGATGTAGAGGCCCTCTGTGATCGATTCCCCCTCCGGCGGAGCGTCGACGAAGGCTCCAAGATGGGATCTCGCGGATACAGAAGGTTACGGCGGTGGAAATAGTTTTTTGTGGTCGCTTCTGATGTTTTCGGGGTACATGGTTATATATAGGAGGAATAAGTAGGTCGGTGGACGCCCGAGGGGCCCACGTGGGTGGGGGCGCGCCCAGCCCTGGGGGCGCGCCGAGCACCCTCGTGGCTGCCTCGGTTGTTTCTTGACTTCCACTCCAAGTCCTCTGGATCACGTTCGTTCCAAAAATCACGCTCCTGAAGGTTTCATTCTGTTTGGACTCCGTTTGATATTCCTTTTCTTCGAAACACTAAAATAGGCAAAAAAAAAGAGCAATGCGGGCTGGTCCTCCGGTTAGTAGGTTAGTCCCAAAAAATGATATAAAAGTGTAATGTAAAGCCCATAAACATCCAAAATGGGTAATATAATTGCATGGAACAATCAAAAATTATAGATACGTTGGAGACGTATCACCGGCGCAAGGCTTCACCTAAGCATTACGACGATATAACCGAGGTGTTAAACTGTGGAGGGGGGAACCGCACACGGCTAAGGGAATAACTGTTGTACTTTGGGGTGCCCCCTGCCCCCGTATATAAAGGAGGGAGGGAGGAGGCAGGCAGCCATGAGGGGCGCGTGCCATGGGGAGTCCAACTAGGATTTCCAATCCTAGTTGGAGTTCCCTTCCTTTCCAAGAGGGAGAGAGAGGGAAAGAGTAGGAGAGGGAGAAGGAAAGAGGGGGTCGCCGCCCCCTCCCTACTCCAATTCAGACCTGGCAGGGGGGGACGGCCAACCTGCAGCCCTCCTCTCCTTTCCACTAAAGCCCATTAAGGCCCACTACTTCTCCCAGGGGGTTCCGGTAACCTCCCGGTACTCCAAAAAATGCCCGAACCTTTCCGAAACCTTTCCATTGTCCAAACATAACGTTCCAATATATCAATCTTTATGTCTTGACCATTTCGAGACTCTTCATCACTTCTGTGATCTCATCTGGGACTCCGAACAAACTTCGGTCATCAAAAACACATAACTCATAATACAAATCGTCATCGAACGTTAAGCGTGCGGACCCTACGGGTTCGAGAACTATGTAGACATGATCGAGACACATCTCCAATCAATAAGCAATAGCGGAACATGGATGCTCATATTGGATCCTACATATTCTACGAAGATCCTTATCGGCCAAACCGCATAACAACATACGTTGTTCCCTTTGTCATCGGTATGTTACTTGCCCGAGATTCGATCGTCGGTATCATCGTACCTAGTTCAATATCGTTACTGGCAAGTCTCTTTACTCGTTCTGTAATGCTTCATCCCGTAACTAACTCATTAGTCACATTGCTTGCAAGGCTTATAGTGATGAGCATTACCGAGAGGGCCCAGAGATACCTCTCCGATACACGGAGTGACAAATCCTAACCTCGATCTATGCCAACCCAACAAACACCTTCAGAGACACCTGTAGAGCATCTCTACTCCTAATGGAGCAGTTGGTGAATAATCTCCATGGATTTTTTTCGCTGGTTTTTTTTCATCCTCTCCCCCACCTCACCGGTTATTTTTCGTCACATGCCCGCTGCCACACCTTCATCCACCGGTTTACAAAAGAAAAAAAATAGGCCAGCCACCCCGCAGTCCCGCATGATATTGCCTCCTCGATCCCATCTCGACGTACATCTCGCCGCCACCTCCTGCTCCACCTCGCCGTGCGCTGCCCGCCACCACCGTGCCTGCGCCGCCATCCCCCGTATCGACCCCGCTGTCTGAATCCCGCCGCCGCCGCGCCTGCGCCGCCGTCCCCAGTATCCACTCCGTTGTCCAAATCCCGCTGCCACGCCCGTCTCGCATCGACCGGGACCGCGTCCCTCCCCAAACGGCAGCCTTGATGAAGGGCGCCGCTCGACTATGGAGGCCGCGGAAGATGTAGGCGACGCCGGTGGTGGCCGCTCCATCGGCCACCGCCTGGAAGCTAGTGCCGTGGTCGAGCTGGGCGGAGTGGCACTTCATCTGTGACGCCATCTCCTCTCCATACCCTGACCCTGGCGCCGCTCTTCGCAGGGTAGGTATCCTCTTCCTGAAGCCCCCCCCCCCCAAAGTATCAGGTGAATGGCGAGAAATCTTTGACTGTTTCATTGGTGTAGATCGCGGCGTGGTGGAGCAGGGGCTGCCTCCCGATCCCCGTGGAGGTCACTGCGGCCCTCTTCGAGATAAGGCTCCAGGATCCCTTCTTCCAGTACGTTGTTTGGATGGATAGTTCCAACCTTTTTCTATTGCGTGTGGATTGATTTGGGACGAAGTTATATATGTGATAGAAATTTTCCTCTAGGACTGGAGTGGCTTCGAATGATAAGCTGGAGTCGGACGAGATGCTCGCCTTGCTGTATAGTATGGCAATCATCAGGTGAGGAAATTCCTGGTGCTATTTTTGCATGCTGTGTGGAAATTGAATAGTACTGTTGATTTACTTAGGGAAAATGGGCCAGTGGTTCTATCACAGTGCCAAAGGCAAAACATTGCCTTTTATCAGTGTTAGAAATTTAGGGTATTTGTTTCACGTGCAGGAACTAGATTGCTGGCTAGATCTTCCTAACTCAACCACTTGACGTTAAACTCTGTACGTGTATAGCTAGATTGCTTGCTAGATCTTGCTTTATAACTTATTCATTGTCTGCCATACAAAGGTTCCAGTTTTGAATTTTGTTTCAGATTTTAATTTTTGTTCTAGCTCTTTTTTGCACAGACAATGTGTATGCCGTTTAAACGATGATTATGACATTGCGAAGCCTGGTACGGATTGTATTTATAATTTATTTATTTCCAGTTTTGGTTAAGAGTTGTTACTTGCTACAACTTGATGTCTACTACACAACCTTCTTCTTGTAGACGTTGTTGGGCCTGCAAGTGCACAGGTTTGTAGGACAGTAGCAAATTTCCCTCAAGTGGATGATCTAAGGTTTATCAATCCGTAGGAGGCGTAGGATGAAGATGGTCTCTCTCAAACAACCCTGCAACCAAATAACAAAGAGTCTCTTGTGTCCCCAACACACCCAATACAATGGTAAATTGTATAGGTGCACTAGTTCGGTGAAGAGATGGTGATACAAGTGCAAAAATAGATAGTAGATATAGGTTTTTGTAATCTGAAATAATAAAAACAGCAAGGTAACGAGCGATAAAAGTGAGCGTAAACGGTATTGCAATGGTAGGAAACAAGGCCTAGGGTTCATACTTTCACTAGTGCAAGTTCTCTCAACAATAATAACATAGATAGATCATATAACAATCCCTCAACATGCAACAAAGAGTCACTCCAAAGCCACTAATAGCGGAGAACAAACATAGAGATTATGGTAGGGTACGAAACCACCTCAAAGTTATTCTTTCGGATAAATCTATAAAAGAGTTCGTACTAGAATAACACCTTAAGACACAAATCAACAAAAAACCTAATGTCACCTAGATACTCCATTGTCACCTCAAGTATCCCTGGGCATGATTATCCGATATGCATCACACAATCTCAGATTCATCCAACCAACATAAAAGTACTTCAAAGAGTGCCCCAAAGTTTCTACCGGAGAGTCAAGAACGTGTGCCAACCCCTATGCATAGGTTCATGGGAGGAACCCGCAAGTTGGTCACCAAAACATACATCAAGAGGCACATGATATCCCATTGTCACCACAGATAAGCACGACAAGACATACATCAAGTGTTCTCATGAAAGACTCAATCCGATAAGATAACTTCAAAGGGGAAACTCAATTCATCACAAGAGACTAGAGGGGGAGAAACATCATAAGATCCAACTACAATAGCAAAGCTCGGGATACATCAAGATCGTGCCATAGAGGGAACACGAGAGAGAAAGCGCGCGAGAGAGAGAGATCAAACACATAGCTACTGGTACATACCCTCAGCCCCGAGGGTGAACTACTCCCTCCTCGTCATGGATAGCGCCGGGATGATGAAGATGGCCACCGGTAATGGGATCCCCCTCCGGCAGGGTGCCGGAACGGGCTCCCGAGAGGTTTTTGGTGGCACAGAGGCTGGCAGCGGCGGAACTCCCAATCTATCTTCTGTTCTGGAAGTTTTACGACACGTAGGTATATATGGGTGCAGGGGGTACGTCGGTGGAGCTACGGGGGCCCCACGAGGCAGGGGGCACGCCCTAGGGGGGTGGGCGCGCCCCCACCCTCGTGAGCACCTCCCTCATCTCCTGACGTAGGGTCCAAGTCTCTCTGGTAGGTTTCCTTCCAAAAATAACTTCTCTAGTTGATTTCGTTCCGTTTTGACTCCGTCTGATATTCCTTTTCCTCAAAACACTGAAATAGGCATAAAACAGCAAATCTGGGCTGGGCCTCCGGTTAATAGGTTAGTCCCAAAAATAATATAAAAGTGGATAATAAAGCCCAATATTTCCTAAAACAGTAGATAATATAGCATGGAGCAATCAAAAATTATATATACGTTGGAGACGTATCACACCTATGCGCTTTTCAATTGTAGGTCCATGATGCAGTTCTACCTCTCTACGTGCTTTTATAATCATGTGTTTGTTTTAATTTGATTTTCTCATATGTACATTGTAGGTGTTCCTATTTATGTTTCTTGCTGTCACAAAAACGCTATCTTTGTTGTGTCCAAATAATAAGGAGGGACAAACATTGTCGCTACATTATGTGCTTATTCCATCATATGTAAATATTAAATTAATACGCGATCATCCCTCACAGTAGATGACACCTTTTATTTCGTATAGCAGACGTATAATGCACAATCATCTCTCGCTGTACGTGAGGACCATCAAAAGGTTTGCTAAAGTTTAAAAAGTTCACAATTGATAGGCCACGTCAGGATTTGGCGTGCATCTCTAGAACAGAAGGAGTGGAGTAGAAGGCATCAGGTATGTGGTTACGACTTACTGTGTTTGCCGGGCTCTCTCGAACAAGAAGTAGATGTGCTAACATGAATTCCACATCTTGCCGCTTGCTGTTTAATGGTATTCACTTTGAGTAGTGATGTTGTGGCTATGTGGATTTGTCGGTGAATTGCCAGCTTTGATGTGTTCGGGTTGGTGATGAAGTGAGATGGTTTGTCGGTGCAGTTGTGAAGCATCCATTTGAGTATAGGAGTATCGATGACATATGTGCTGAGGTGCTGAGGCTTAAGGGTGCACACAAGTCAATCAGCATCTGGCCCCATGACCTCAACAGTGACGGAGCCAGGTACACAACCAACCATTCACTTTCCTCTGAATTGGTACATATGCTTTCAACAATGAGGCTGGCTTGTGTGTGTGGTACAAGTCCACAATGCTCAATCTCTCGTTGCTTCTTTCTCTAAATCCTCTAAATGCGTGGTAGAAGTCGTTCGAGCATGCACAAATCAGTACCAAAATTTACTTGTTTCTTTTTATATGTGTGTACAACTTTCTCTTTGAGGAGCGAGTAGGTGGAGCACAAGGGCGATTTGATATGCCAAATTCCCACTAAATTGCATAGTTAATGATTCAAATCTTAGCATCTCAAATCTTAGCATCTCATAATTTTATTTGTATATGGAGTATGGCGATATGTTGTAATGTACATATCGTTTTTCGTATATCATGACCTCTTTGTAATGTTTGCTTCGAGCACTTGTTTCTGCTATCCCTTGAAATTAACTTTCAGAAAACTAAATCGCCTTATTTTGAAATAGAGGTATTAATTGTTGGGATCATATCCATTCACCATCATCTAAAACCCATGTATTCATGAGGTGTAGCGTTAATTTTGACTAATCTTCCCATGGACGGAATCTCAAGACCATGATTGGCAGACCAACCCACATACAATTCCTTGAGACTAACATCTACCCAAAGTTCATCTTCTGGTATGTCTCTGAACTTCTCTGATGACAATGCTCTTAGTTGGTACGACATCAACTTCCAAACCAAACCAAACTTGGCAGCACTACTTACCAATAAATTAAGATAACTTTTGCAAAAAGGTTTTGTCGTAATTTGTCATATCAAGATGAGTAGCACTATATTGTTTCCTAGCAGTAAGCTTTTGCCAGCTTCTTAGATTTGATATGTATGAATACTTGATTAGTTCATTTTCATTTATAGCATTGTAGATGTTCGCCTCTACTACTCAATTTCCATAATGGAACATCCAGTTTAGGTGGGCCAAACAGCCGGTAAGCTTAATAATTGGTGGTAAGCTCTTGCAAGAACTTGCAAGCTTCTTGTGTTAAATTTCATTTATGTGCCTATATTTTTTCTTGAATCCTTGTTCTTTTTGTGTACTTTATACGGAGGTTGCAGTAACTCACAACACTACAGTTTTCTTTCCCTGTACTTTGTAACATATAGCTGTACATAGTTACTGTTCTTTGCGTTTTGATTAAAATGAGAACATAATTCTTATAATCTACAATGTCCATATAGTGTATCTCTTCTAGATGGAAGGTGTGCAGAAGGGATTTGTACCAATTGACCGGGTAGCAATTGAACAGGAAGAGGCTTAGTAAGGTAATCTGTTGCTAACTAGAAGTATTGCAAAAACTTATGTTGTAGATTAATATAAGTTGTTTGTGTTACTAGGATAAAATAGTAGAAGAGCACTAGAGGATGCTTGAAGGAATTGTAAAGCGGGATGAGAAGTGTCGCACAAGAATCAATTCTGCTGGTATTGATTACGAGTGTCCAGCCCCTGTAAGTAACACTTGATGCTATTAATTGATTTAATAAATTGATCTTACTTCATCAGATTTGAATTATCTCAGCAATTTGCCACATAATTGTAATTGTATTAAGAAAATATCAACTTTTTGTTGACCTGGAGCAAAAGGCATGCAATTGTAGTGCCCTAGAGCCAAATTTGCCATGTGTTACTGTGTAGGTCCTTGATATTTATAGTACTGGTTGTTTATTCTTATCTACATTTGCTTACTGAAATAATTTATGTATTGGCACCAAGGTTCGTCCCAGGCATTGCTTAACCATATTTTGAGTTGTGCTTCAATTGTTTTTCGTTTCATGCCGTATGTGGCAATTACTCTCTGGAGATAAGTTGTACCGAATAAATAGTTCATAATTGATCATTACATTAGCTTCATGTAATCTCATGTAAAAATGCAGCTCCATGACCCGCTTGAAAGAGAGGAGAAGGGTTGCCTCCCGTCCGTCTCATCCCATCCCCTTGTGCCAGCCATGAAAGAGAGGAGGGAGAGCAAAAAGGAGCGTGGTGGCAATGCGCCGATGCTGGCCGCTTGAGGCATGGTCGACGTGTCAGTCAAGGGGTCCCTGCATTTGTGATCTATGATGGTCGGCTCGCGCTGGTGGTCGGCCATGGAATAGTTGTGAGGGAGAACAGCCCTTTAGCGCCTCTCTGCATAGTTCTTCCTTCCCCTACCGCCGGTCAATAGTTAGATCCTTGTCCAAGGCCGGTGTGTATAGTTTCAGCCTCGTTCCCATGGATGGTAAAGTCTGTCTTGTCGTGATGCGCAGGTACACACATAGGCATACCAAAATCATTATTGATTTATCCATACGGTTTCATGTCCAGATTGACATTTATTTGGGAGAATTGCTGTTGATTTATTTTATTCAGCGCCACGAGTGTTCAGTGTTGATTTTGTGGGTAGGCGTTTTAGTGAGCTAGCAAGGGGGCGCAGTGGATCTGTCATCATTTTGTTTAAAATGGTTAAAAAATGTTCAACGTTGGCTCTATATTTTCAATGAAGGTGCTTCTCTGAAGATGCTTCGGCTGCATTTTTGTTTATCCATCATTTAGTGGAAAATCACTGATTCCTCACGGGATGCAGATGATGAGTACTCACATTTTTGGTCTTACAAATTTTGTCAGACTATGATGGGTGTACGACAATTTTGGTCTTACTGATTCCGTCCGGGAGATAATCAGATAAGACAAACACTTGACCCCCAACTAACCACAGCTAGCTTAGCTTCACTAGCCGCCATTAACTAATCACTCACTCAACTCGTAGCTTGGTGTCGTTCTGAATGATTCCATATCCGTTACGTAGATTCAACTGGATGCTCTTGCTTGATCCTTAAATTATGCCCCATTCCTACCAAATTATTAGCAACTATATACTCAATTCATGGAATCTGTCGAGAAATGTATGCACCTTTTCCTTGCATATTTATACTAGGGGCATCTTTTTGAAGTTAGTATTCATTTCGTGATACACTATACATTACCATTCATTATGTGCTAGCAAAATATTTGTTTATATAGCTTGCTATCATCTAATTTAAGATAGAATTTCCTCAATGTAAATTCTCAAATATGCGGGCAGCATGGACCTCAAGATAGGTAAGCAAGAGAAGGACCAATTCCTAATCATTCTGTTTGTTCTTCTTGGACTGTCATTGTTACGTGCAGTTTGCCTCTGCTGCCATGTGGTAATGTGCAACCATCAAGGGCTTGCCGTGTTGACCCTCAAGAAGTAGTAGGTCGACGACAAGCAAGGCGTCCAGGAAGCCAGAGCACGGGAGAGCGATGCCGCTCAAAGGGTGAGGTTGCCAAATGGTGCGGTGACACTAGCTCAGTGGCCAAGCAAACTATATTTTGGACTATTTACAAATCATGGACTAAAATTGCCATGAATTATTTGACTTCTTCCTGGACACACATATTTCTCTTATACTCAAGTCTGATATGTCTTGTATTTATTCCTGTGTGCAGGAATCTTCTAAGTTGCCGCTGAAGGAAGAAGACATGGGGTCGGAAAAATGTTAAGATTGACTTGATGTGTGGTAAGGAAAAGCCAGTTGAAAAGTTTTTGATGCTTGAACATTCACTACTCAGTTATTCTTTTAGGTACACATAATCCTCCAAGTTATAATCAATTCCTTTTATTTGGGCACGCATAATGACCATTTCTCGGCATCAAGTTCTTTTGGTTAGTAATTAATACTCCCTTCCCATATGGATTTGCATGATGGTTGTTCATTTTTTGGCATAGCTTACCAGGCTTATGCCTAAAAAACTGAGCTACCTCCATGATTATGCTTCTGGTCTCAGTAGAATTGTTGTTTCATCAAAATTCAGATGCGAAGAGGAGTTCCTGATACTAGATGAACATACCAGCCTACTTGCCTACAACCAAGGTAGAATTATCAGCGGGGACACCACAGTCAGAGCTGGTGATTGAAGAAAGCCTGCAGATAGCTACCATCAATGTCCTTTCTTAGCCAAGATCTTGCACGTGACCGTTGTTTTCGAAGCCTTATTTGTAGTTGAGAATATAAGGCGACAAGACGCAGGTGCACGATACATTGGATACTACAAAGTAGACACGTTTCTACAAACGACATGGCAGAATATCTATACCATAGCTGAAGCAAAGCACCCTATATCCATGAAAATAAATAGTATACGGATTCCGACGTCTAGGAAGAAAATGAGACAATAACATTTGATGAATATTCAAGTTCTTGGTAGAAATTAGGAGTGCTTATGAGGGGTGCTGCTATAAGGGGATGGTGGTAATCAGAAGAAATTTGCAATTTGGTGAAATAACTACCTCATAGAAGAGTTAATTGGTTTCGATGTAGGAAAAAAATATGCAGGCTGGTTAAGCTTTGATGTATAAATAGTAGCACTTCGCTTTGTGTAAAAAAAGCTCTTCCTAAGGTTATTCAATGGGCTAAATTTTCTAAACAGTGTTGACTTGATATTACAGTACTAAAATCTAGAGAATACTTGATGGACCAAGGCAAATAGTGTTTGTAATGACTTTGTTTATGATAGTCATCGCCATCAAATATTTTAAACTTGCAGATATTCCCGTTCATATCATGACATCCATAATAACCGAACTATCCATCTTACAATGCTTCACACAAATCGATAAAAAATTATAAGTTTCTTATCAGAAACAGAAAAATTACACCACCATATGTGTGGAATGTGTTGTAGTGCTCCACAAAAATATTTTTCCATGACTCCTGAAAACTTTTTAAGGATAGAGCGAATTGCCCACAACAATTTCCATGAAATTCCTTCTATTGTGGTGGCAAGTATAATACTTAGTCCTGAAAAATATTTTTTTGTGTATAATCGAACACTTAAATAACTGATTGAGGGAATTTGAGAGGATGGAAAAGATGGGGGCACAATAGGGAAATGGATGGAGAGAGAGAAAGAAGAGAGTGTATATGAGAGACAGGGTGAGAAAGAGGGTCTTTACATAAAAAAGGTCGACAATGATGGGTAAGCATGATTAGTACAAGGGGTATATCATACAACCATTGTCATATACAAGGAGCCCGTAACAACGCACATGCATTATACTAGTCTTTATAATCACTTAGTTACGTTGTGACGTTTGATAGCACACAATGTGTTCCTCCGGTATTCGGGAGTTGCATAATCTCGTAGTCTGAGAAACATGTATAAGTCATGAAGAAAGCAGTAGCAATGAAACTGTAATGATCATAATGCTAAGCTAACAGATGGGTCTTGTCCATCACATCATTCTCCTAATGATGTGACCCCGTTCATCAAATAACAACACATGTCTATGGTTAGAAAACATAGCCATCTTTGATTAACGAGTTAGTCAAGTAGAGGCATACTAGGGACACTATGTTTTGTCTATGTATTCATACATGTACTAAGTTTCCGGTTAATACAATTTTAGTATGAATAATAAACATTTATCATGATATAAGAAAATATAAATAACAATTTTATTATTGCCTCTAGGGCATATTTCCTTCACTTACCACTCAGTTGAAGAATTTTTTTTCACTTACTCACAAAAAAGAGAGAATATTTTTTCATGTTAAATCATGTGTCATACGTGCATGTTGTTTGAGTTTATTCCATTGTTTACATGTTGGTTAATGTTGTCCTCCAGAGTCACTACAAATGGAGAAGTTGTTTAGCGTGCATATTTGTCATGTTGATGAATTTGTGCGTCACATCAAAATTCACTCCACGGTCGTCTGTGTAGCCGACGTAAAGGAAAAGTGTGCAGGGCACTACCTGTTATGTTGGTTGTTATCTGCAAAAAAAAATGTTGGTTGTTCACTCCTTTGAGACCGAGATAATAAACGTGAACGGTTTCAAATCAAATTTAAGAGAAACAAAGCAGGGGGCGGTACACTTGTTGCGAGCACTCTCTTTCCGAAATTTAATTGCCGGATCGGTAGATCTGGATCAGCATTCACCACTCGTCACTTCGCGGGTGTTGCACGATAGAGTAGCAGTAACGGCACGGCACGGGCTCTGCCGGGGTGGCCGCATCCGGGCCACTCGTACAAGGTGCATGTGGCGTTTAGCTGGCGCGCCATTAAGGTTAATCAGGAGGTGACAGGCAGGCGAGCCGGAGTATCTATCCCTCGCTACTAGGTTCCTTTCCCGGCTTTCCCGTCCATCCATCCGTCCAATCGCAGGTATGAATCCCGCTGGGGCTCGGGCGCCCCCGGCCGTCCGATTTCGGCTGTAGCCCACGCGCGCATTGTGCGCCGTGTCACTGTGTGGACGGCGCCGGCCGCGCGGCGGCGTCACCCGTCGATCATGTGGCAGCCCACCACCACGGCCCGGGTGTCACGCGCGCGCCCGCGTCGCTCTCTGGTGGGAGCAGTGCGAGCTCGCTAGTGCGCTGCTCAAAGCCGAGTCTCAGCTCGCAACTACCAACCGGCAACCGCGCCAGCTCCAGTCCGCGCGAGCTATATATGCGCTCCGCGCTCAGCTGTGCAGCTCCACCGCCGTATCGTGTGACTGAGACTGAGAGCAGCACCCAGGTCGACGCCGTCCTCGCCTAGCCGGCAGCTTCTTACAGCGACGCGGTGGGTGGTGAGAGCGATGGACCCGTACAAGTACCTCAACATCCGCTTCAACCCGGACGGCTCGCTCACCCGCAACGGCCAGGCCAAGCTCCTCCCGGCGGCGCCCTCGGGGGAGCCCGTCGCGGTCACCACCGCCGACGGCGGCCCCGCGCGCCGCATTGTCCACTCCAACGACGTCCCGCTCGACGACGCCAAGGGTACGAGCGTGCGCCTCTTCGTGCCGGGCATGGCCGCGGCGCCCCGCAGCGGCAGGCTGCCGCTGATCGTCTACTTCCACGGGGGCGGGTACGTGCTCTTCCGTGCGGCCTCCGAGCCGTTCCACAACAACGCCGCGGTACTGGCCGCCACCGTGCCCGCCGCCGTCGCCTCCGTTGACTACCGCCTCGCGCCCGAGCACCGCCTGCCCGCCGCCTTCGACGACGCCGCCGACGCGGTCAGGTGGGTGCGTTCGTACGCCGCCGAGTCGCCGGGAAGGCCGATCTTCATAATGGGCTGCCACAACGGGGCCAGCATCGCGTTCCGCGCGGCGCTGGCGGCGGTGGACGAGGGCGTGGAGCTGCGGGGGTTGATACTGAACCAGGCGCACCACAGCGGCGTGGAGAGGACGTCGGCGGAGGCGGCGTCGGTGGACGACCGCGTCCTGCCGCTGCCGGCGAACGACCTGCTCTGGGAGCTCGCGCTGCCGCTGGGCGCCGACCGGGACCACGAGTACTGCAACCCGGAGGCCATGCTGGCCGGCGTCGGGGTGGAGCAGCTGCGGAGGCTGCCGCCGTGCCTGGTGCTCGCCCGTAAGAAGGACCCGCCGAGGGACCGGCAGAGGGTGCTGGTGCATGCGCTGCGGAAGGCCGGGGTGGCCGTGGAGGCGCAGATGGACGGCGCCGGGTACCACGCGATGGAGCTGTTCAAGGATAACTGCGCCGCGGAGTTCAAGGCGCAGGTGACGGACTTCGTCCGCCGCCACGCCGACGACGGCGTCGACGTATACGCAGCGAGGAGCAGGCTGTGATCGGTGGATCCAAAAGCGGAGGTTGTTACAACGGCGCTGTCTCATCTAGTACAATTTTTAAACGACTAATATATCAATCATATCTTCTTCACCATGCTATGATTGATCGACTTGGACTGACGGGCTGAGGCTCGGAGTCTACTCCTACGCCGGCAAGTACAATCAGTAGAGTGTCGAGCTACTGGATTGCAGTATTATCCCCACTTTTTGAATGGATTTTTGTCACGTTTGTTTTTACCCTTTTTGCGTTATTTATTACTCCTTCCGTAAACTAATATAAGAGCATTTAGATTACTACTTTAATGATCTAAACGCTCTTATATTTGTTTACAGAGGGAGTAATTTTTACCACCTACCGGCGGCAACTTGAGATCGCCACGTGCTTGTTACAATTAGAAAGTTCGTGGAGAAAAAACTCTTATCTTATTTTCATGGCTACCTCATCCCTTCCCTTCTAGTAAACTGTAAGGCATGCTGCTTCTTTTTTTTGCTGAAAAAAAATATATACAACTTTGATCATTAATATATACCAAATCACATATGGATTAAACATGTATAAATGGTATCATCATATTTGTCTTGCAAATTAATTTTGTTTCATATGCCTTCATACCAATTTGTAGACATACAAATGAGTGAAAAATATAGTCAAAATTGAACGATAAAGATCAAAAAAGTCAACCTCATTTGATATTTTGCGAAGGAGGGAGTATTGTGTAGACCTGCTAGTAGAATTTGAAGCACGCGTGCTTTGCTCACTGTTTCTCGGTTGCGAGTGTTTTCACGGGCTATTACAATTAGAGATCAGCACTTTTACATCTAAAAATGAAGAGTCAAACTGAACTGAGTTGATCGATATTTCGGATTTATTAGGTTATGATGTTCGATGGTGTTTTCATCTCTAATTGTTTTTTTCGGGCGTACCATCGCTTTTTATCCTGCATAAATCGGATTGACTATTAGATCATATACATCAAAATGAATCTTGCTTGTCTCTAACTTTTCTACTTTGTTCGCAGGTGTAGGTATGATCCTAGACCCATGTACGATGCATGCCTCACACAACCAAGTTCACTCATGCCTCTCCCTATCAGCATCACTCTTCTTGCACTCGTTTTCTTCTAAAAAACAACTCCAATCCCTTAACTTACTCGCCTCACAACCGTCAGTACTAGGGAGAACTCTATAGGCAGCCACTTAATAGTAGGTGGGGTAAGTGGGCCGCGCTACTGCTATTCAGTAGTAGCGCGGGATAAAATACTACGCTACAGGTACAAAGTAGTAGTAGCGGGTACGCTAACACCGCGCTACTACTAAGTGGTCCCCACCATGCCCCCGGGGCAGGCCATAGTAGCAGCGCGGGGTATATAACCCGCGCTACAACTAACAAGATAGCAGTAGCGCGAGCTATATACCCCGCACTACTACTGTGGATACGCGGGGCCATCTAGTGGGCTCCACTTAACAGCAGCGCGCCCTGTAGCTCCATGCTACAGCTAATGGGCTTAGCAGTAGCGCGGGCCCCGTGCCCCGCGCTACTACTTAGCGACCCATATCCTCTCCCTGCCGTTTGTTTCTCACTCCCTCCCCTCCCTCTTTCTCCCTCTCTCGTCGTTGCTCTGGCTCCTCCTCCCTCCCTCCTCCCCTTCCTCCACTCTGCATGAGGAATACTATGTGCTAGTTTGAAATTTCATGAAGTGTCCACAGGGGAGAAACATTTTGGTATTTGTCATCGATTTTTAATCTTTCAATTATGAACACAACAAATGGATGACGACGATAGGATCCCCGAGTGTGATGATTGTACCGACGATGGGGGTATCTGCAACAATCCTCACTTGAAAAATGATATGTGCTTCTCCCTCATGTTTAAAGATGGCCTTGAATATTATATAATAGGTAACTTCAGCGGTACATATTTCTTTTTTTTCTTTAACATGTAGTTTCCGCTTTTTATAATCCGACTAGTGCATCCCCTGTTATGCAAGACATTATGTACTAGAGAAGCTCTCTTTCGATGACATGGATAAGCCAGATAAGAGGAATGCTTACCATAAGACGAAACATGGTTTCATTTTTGCTATGATCTATAATCAAGCAAGTCACACATATTGTGATTGTGCAAATTGGAGAGAATTATGCAAGGTTTGCGGATTTGAGGAGGGTATGAGAATAACCTTCGATATTGGCGTTCCTCAATATGATCCAATCACTGGTCCTCAACATGATAAAGACATTTGGGTGGATCTGGACATAATTCTAGTTCTATCTCCATGTGAGTTTATTAAATAAGCTTATTGAATCATCTATATTGCTTATTTAAAAATAGTTGTCATTCACCCCTAACTTAACTTGTTTATTTATAATTGACAACTTATTTTCTATCTTCAAGAAATACACGGAAGATAGTAGACGAGACCTATTACACTACTGGCTCAGAGCTAACTTGAGAGGAGAAGAATTATCTTGTCTCCTTTGTTAATGATGTTCTGTCGTAAAAGCATTTTTGGACCTGGCCGAACTACTATAGGATACGTGGCACTAGTGCACAAGTTGAGTGATGCTAACATTCATAGAAATATCATGGTACTATTTTTCACTAGTTCATATTTTGCAAACATTCTTCTTAAGTAAACTACATTGCTAACTATGTTACTATTATGTTCTTCAAAAAAAGCTCTCAAATGTTGTTGTGCCTGCGCTGATGGATGTTGAAGGTCGGATGATAATTATTAGCCCTTTGAAGGTCAGCTTCAAATATAGATACTCGACTGAATGCCAACCAGATGGATGCCTCAAAATTGAAGGATGGAGACAAATAGTGAATGAGTGTAGGCCACAATCGGAGACCGATAGATCTCTGTGCTCCATCATGGAGATTGAGGGATTTTTCTGTTTTATTCTATTATCCCTAAGAGAGAGGAGTAGGTCCTAGTACTTGTCACGATCTAGGGTAATGACTACTATGTGTCCGGAAGTTATTTACCTAGATGATAACAATTAGCTAGTGGTTAACTTATGATGATGATGATGATGATGATGAGACATTGTTGTATCAATGATGTATGTATACATTGGACTATATAAAATTCTGTATAATTTTTGTATCAGTATAGTATAAATATGCAGAAAAAAAATTAGTGGTGGCGCGGGCTTAATTACCGTGCTGCAACTAGTTAGTAGGTTAGTAGTAGCGAGGGTCAAACCCCGCACTCCTACTAATATAAGTAACAACAGTGCGGGGTCGTACCCCGCGGTACTACTAGCAAGTTAGCTGTGGCGCGCTACCGTCATTCTACCCCATACCACCACTATGCTCATCCCTAGTAGTGTTAGATTTATTGCCACAAGGCCTAGCTACAACGCCTCTTCAATATATGCTCATGTTTGTCGGATATCGGGTTCCAACAAAACCCTTAAGGTTCGAACTCTGGGGTGCGCACGAAGATCTCCTCCTACCGAATCTCGCTCTCAGCCTCTCCGCGATCCCTAAGCTAAATTGATGAACAACACAAGAGACACAAGATTTATACAGGTTCGGGCCATCGTTGTGGTGTAATACCCTACTCTTGTGTGTGGTGGTGGTTTGCCTCTTGGGCCGATGATGAACAGTACAGAGGAAGAACAGCCTCGCGAGGAGAGGTGTTCTTGTGGTGGTGTGCGTTCTGCTTAGGAAGGATTCGATCCCCTTCTACTGTGGTGGCCAGCCCTATTTATAGAGGCCCTGGTCCCCCCCCCAAATATTGAGCGGGAAGGGATCCAACAACGGCCATTTTGAAAGGGGACAACTAGTACAAGCTATCCTGACTAATGGTGGTCTTCGCCTGCCAAAGGTGCTGGTGATGACACCGTCTTGGGCTCCACGGTGCCCTCTGTCCTGTCGTCCTGCTGGTCTTGGTCTTGTTGCACTCATATGGAAACCTTTGCCTGATGCCTTGGTACTCCACGCCTGTGCTTGCCCCCTTTACATCAAAGAGGAAATGAGGGCACTGCGCGGGCTGGCGCCCGCCTGGTCTTGATCGTCATGGCTTGCATCATGGGCACCTCACGAGGTACCCCTTGCCTTGATCTCTCTACTTCCTCGCGAGCCTGCCTGGCGAGGCCACTCCTGAGGAGGCCTTGTGTCATCCGCCCCGTAAGGCTTGGCCCCTCGCGAGGGTCTTGAGTGTTGGGTTGATAAAGACGGGCCGTACTGGGCCACTGGTTGAGCCACGCTGCAGGCCGCAGGCAGGCAAGTCTGGGGACCCCTGTTCCCAGAACGCCAATAGTAGCCCCCGGGCCCAAGGCGCGCTCGGGCTTGGCTTAGCGGCGAAGCCAAAGGACAAGTGCGGAGCGCCGCGGGCCCCAACAGCCTGCGGCCTCGATTATCGTGTGGCGACTGATTGGACGTGGGCGTCTCCGCTTCCCCATGTCGCCTCGGCAACTGATCCGATTTGACGAGTCTCTGCTGCATGCAAAAAGTCATCATTACCTGCGATCATGGAGGTCGACGGTCGGCCTCCCCTGGACTATAAATGGGGAGGGGCGAAAGCCCCCGTTGCCCATCTCCTCTTGCACTACAGAAAAAAGACACATCCGTGACATTTTGGGCCGAACGAAACTTTTTTCTGTCATACATATGACACTTCTATGACGATAATTGTGACAAAATCTGGTATCATCATAGATGTGGTGGGCTCCTACTTCTATGACAAAAAATCATGACAGAAAATGGGCTTTTCATCCTGGGCGGGCCAGAGATGCAGCTGCATGACATTCTTTGGGCTGTCCATGACGGAAAACACCGTGGTAGAAGCGAGGGCGGGGAAAATTTCGAGGAGTTCCCGGTTACGGTGGGTGGTCGGGGGCCGAGCGATGTGGGTTTCTCTCATACACGTACGCGCGTGTGTGTGAGGCGTTGGCTCTAACTGAACCTGAGCGAGGCATTGAGCTCTAACTGAACCCGAGCGATTGCACTGCAGGCTACGCGTTACTGAACCCGAGCGATCGATCGATGACTGTTAACTGAACCCGATCGAGCGATTCCTTCACTACTAACTGAAGCCGATCGATGTTGCCTCTCTGGATGAA